>NC_092340.1:246695000-246845000 GCF_046630445.1 Rutidosis leptorrhynchoides | reverse complement strand
CATGATGATAGGGATGTTGAGTAGATGATGACGTTTAGGTTGTATTGAATTAACAATATTTAGATAGGGTTAGTGGAGAGGCCTACAATGGCTTCTGTTTTGGACAATATGCTCATCTTTTTAACCGGGACCCCTTTTCTTCACAATGAAACCGTAACACTTTTACTTAAATTCGACTCCTCTTTGTTGGGCTTATAAAGTTGGGCTTCTAGACTAGCCTGCTAGTCCCTAAATCTAGATGGAAATGATCTTGGACTCCTGCAGCCCACATCGCTGCTATTGTCCTTCTGTTTCAAACAACTACAGACCATCAAAGTTCTTTGTTACTACTACACCATTTAATTTCCTACTCTTGGTTTCCGTTGGCAGCTACTACAGCTATTCAATATTTCTGTTTGTATTGGACAATACCAAATCAATGATTCAGTGATCCTGTTGCTAGATACCTATTTCTGTTTTCTTCATGTTATAATAGGAACCTTATTATTCGACTGAAACTCAGAAACTGAATATCTCCTGGTGCAGTTTATTATTACTATTCAGATACAATTCAATAATCGAACCCTTCCATTGGAGTTGCTATTGTTCAACGCAATAACCACATGTAGGATTAATGTGCAAGGTACAACATATAACTATATGACTAAATTCATTTGAGCCTTTGGGGTCACACATATATACACCTAGACGTCAAATAAAATATACATATGATGTATATATATTACCTGAGTAACGAAATAAATTAAATTGTTTAACATTAAATTAATTAATAAGTAATTAGTTATTTAATTATATTTAAATGAATTGATTGATAACTTGGTTATCAAGTTGAAATAATTAATCGAATATACTCTGTATCTTGTTTTGAAGAATCCCAACTTAAAAATCGTTTAACATATTCCATTTATATGGAATTGATATGTTTTTGATTGGAAGGATTTACAAAAGAATAAAAAAAATATATTGTTTGCTCTTTAAGGTTAAATATAGATGGAAAGTTTATTAGTCCAATATTTTGTACGCGGTTTTACGAAACGAATATATAGTCGGTTTACATATACCATATAATAATATATGTATGTGGTGGTTTTTTTGGTGGGTGATAGACTAACAAAAAAAAACACAAAAAATCTTAAAACACTTTGCCTACTATTCTCGTACGAAAGAAAGAAAAGAAACACTTCACAATTATTTTTCTTTTTCGAGTGAAAGACTAATACATACGGAGTATTATTATATATAATTTTATTATAATAATTTGATTATTATAATAAGTTACTTGGGTTTGGACTAGCATCCATTGATGTTGTTTGAAAGTATAGTGGACTATCAAAAGAGACGGTCATACCCTTTGATCGTAGGTTTCTCTTCAACAAGGTGTTCGTTGCAACCTACTCATGGACATCAATTCAGAAAGGTATATTGTTTTACTCACTTTGTGATTTTATATTATTGACAATTATTAGTGGTGTAACTGGATCTCTATGGGATTGATTAATCGTGTGCATATTTTTATAATTAAATGATTATTTAATTATGTGAATGTTTTATGAAATAATAGAAGATTATTATTTTAACTATCCGCTGCGTTTATCAGTTTTAAAAGTACACACGATTTTTCATCAGTGGTATCATGAGCCGCTTTTACACCGTCTTAATTGTAGCATGATTTTCTTAGATCTAGCTTTGTGGTGAATTGGTAAAATTCAAAACTCTTATGGTTTTGAAAGTCAACTTTGTTGATTACCTCATGACGCACAAATAAGATCTGAAGAAACTCATTGTTTAAATTTTGAATTTAGAAAGTTATGGCTTGGATAATTGTTGGTTATTTAATATTTATTTTATTCCATGGTTATACACATGCATTGTAACCATGGACAAGCCATATATAGGTTTAATAATGTTGTTATTAAATTGTAATTGCATACATAGCCCATAATGCCCGGACCAATGTGTGATTGTTGTGATTGTTGGTTACAGCAATTTTATGCCATGTTGTTTTTTATTTGATTGGAGGCCATAGAAGCCAAAGTTGTATTTTATTTACTTTCAATTTCATAGTATTGTATTTAAGTTTATTTCAATTTGTAAATGTACTAGACTAGTTGTATTTTCAATTTTAAATAAATATAATAAGATGAAGATTGAAGATAAAGATGCAACTTGGAGATTGACTTAGAAGATGGCGAACATGTCAAGTTAACAACGATGGTGTTCGACAAGTTTTCACTTGGATCTTGATTCAAGTGGGAGCTATGTATTGTCCTTAGTTTGACCTCTTGATCCCATGACGGCTCATGGGATCAAGCATAGGATATTGGGCTAGGCTATGTATGTGTGTGATGCATGGTTGTGTTTTACGCATTTTTATTTAATTGTTGATTACAATATATACTAAATGTTTTTGATGGAAACATCAAATAAAACCGGTAACGAGTTTCAAATGTTAAAATTAATAATTTTAAAAAGGTTAAACTCTAAAGAGTTTAAAGTTAATTGATTTTGATACTCAAATTATATATGATCGACATCTTTTAAAACTGTTTTAAAACGATACACATTTGTGTATTTGTTAATTTTTTAGATAAAATAACAAATTAGACACACAAACACTATCGACATATATAATTGGTTAAAATGATTTTTAACAAATAGTGTCACGAATCTTGTGTGCATGCATTATTCGTTGACACAAAACTTTTTGTTAAATACCCGTCAAATTTAAGTCATGCCATTCAATGAGCTTGCAAACACTCCTAGTTATTTTTCTGATCTAGTGAGACTAGGCTGAATTATAGCCACGAGGTGGATTTTTCGATCTAGTGAGACTAGTGTGAATTTCCACTGTTTCCAAATTAGATGACTTAATCGTATTCACGGTGAGACCTGAGTTCGAGGCAAAGATAGGACAAACATGCCAGCAGATAATAGTGGTTTGTTGAACTACACATATCTCTAGGTCCCATAAAGATCTAAGAGTTGCACTTGTAATGCAATTGGTACCCGCTACCTACCTATAGACTCCGTAACTGCTAGCTGATCAACAGATGTGGCTATGGAACCTTATGTGGATCTTAGGCTTTCGTAAATTAATTGTTTTTTAAAGATGTATAAAAACTTGGGTAGTTAATTTATTAAAGCTCAATATCGAAAATACTAAATTGAATCTTATTTATGTTGCAGATGTCAAATAATCAAAACGTAAACCAAAACACTTCCTTCTTTGTTGGAGAAGGATAAACTCAAGCGTTTGAACTTCCTTGACTAGCACCGCAATAAGAGAATTGTTCTCAAATATGAAGGGAAGTTGAACAAAATTAAAGAAACCTTACCCGATCCTCTTGCTGAGATAATTTTTTCTATTCAGCAAAATGCTTATCGGATGTTGTTCAATGAGCAGAGGAAGATGGATGGTGGGTGAAAAAGAATAAGTCAAATACTCTGTGGAAGGAAAATGGCAAATTATTTGCTAGGAAGAATATTCCACCTTCCAAGAAAGAAACCCTGATAGTGCTCCAAATGAACATATATTTAGTAGCAATATCCTCCCAAAATGTAAATTATTTAGTTATAATTGTCCTATTTTAAGTTGTAATCATTTATATTAAATAAGTGCGAAGACAAAAGGGCGAAAACGACGATTTGAAGACGCAAATGACCAAAAAGCTCAAATATACAAGATACAATCCAAGTGGTTCAATTTATTGATGAGAAACATCTAAAAATGACAAAAGTACAAGTTGCGGAACGCAAAGTACAAGATATTAAATTATATGAAAAGACGTTCGAAAATCCGGAACCGGGACCTGAGCCAACTATCAACGTCCGACGCAACGGACCAAAAATTACAAGTCTACTATGCACAAGAATATAATATAATATTTAAATAATTATATAAGTTATTTATATATTTTATATTATATTAAATAGTGTCGGCAGACTAAAAAACAAATGAATGTGAGCTGGTGCCAAACACCATGCGATCGCATGGCCAGAAGGCACATATCCTATGCGATCGCATGGCCCGAAAAAGTTGGTCAGTTTCTTTGATAACTTATATAATTTTTATTTTTATAACTAATAGGATAATTAAGTAAATGCACCACATTGTAGCTAAAATTTGGTAATAAGCGCATTATGGAAAATCTCGAGAATATTTTGGAAACTCTTTATGACATCCGAAATCAATTTAATCAATACTCTCAAACGGGTGTTGATGACAATTCGTTCGGTCAATCTTGGATCACGAATGACGAAACAATAACTGGTTGTGAAATCTGTGGAGATTATCACTCAACATGGGAATGTTATTATTACGTTCCTATGGAAAATTATGAACCCATGGAACCTGAAGGGAACGATTATGAAGAATACAATTCAAATTGGGATTATTCCCAAGAATATTTCCAAACTCCACAACCAGAAGATGAGGAAAATTATGTGTCTGAAAATTCTTTAGATTATATGAAAATCAAACTCGAAGAACTAGATGCTCAAAATGAACAAATGAGAGAGTTTGTAAATAGGCAAGCTTAAACTCTATCAGATTACACACCTGTTGATCTGAGGAGTATTGTGCAAGAAAATCTCATATCATCGAATTTTGATGAATTCGAGAGCTCCGAAATCACCAATTATCCCGATGATACTTTTTATTCAGCTTTACCAATTTCACAACATATCGACACATTAGCCTCTACCGACGAAATCAACGATCCATCAATGGATGAAGAAGAAGTAAGGGTGACAAATTGGTACTCTTGGGAAAATGATAACGTTGAAAATTTTACCCCCGAGACCAAAATGGTGGGACCGATAAGTACCATTAATGAAGAAGAATTTGCTTCGATCCCGAAATTCACCATTCCACAAACTTCCAACCCAATATTCTCAATAGACGAGTCATCTACCAAAGATGAACTACAAGCTGTAATAGATATTGACACCTCGAATTTCAACCAATTGGGTAATAGAGGTGAAAACTTTGATCCCGAGAATAAACGGAAGGAAATGTTAGGAATTATCCACCCTATAGAAATATGTATGTTGGTGTATATCGATCCATTTGACCAAGAACCATAAAAGAGATATATCAATTTACTAAAAGCTACACTTAAAAAAGAATTAAGTAGTGACGATCGGGTGGGTCTAAACTTTAAACCCACTAATATATTTTATACCATCCGAGATGTAAATAACTGGCTCACTATTTTAATTCGTGGAACTTATTCTACCGATTTCACATGTCGTCAGCTAAGTGTGGGGAAGTCTAACCCCGCTTAACATTAAATTCGGGGTTCGGGTTAGTGCATAACTCGTTAATAAACATGCATAATAAGTTAGGGTAAAAGACGCATTTTCAAAAATTAGCAAACAGTTCAGAAAAGCAACCGTTTTTGAAGAAAAACATGTGTGATAAAACAAGAAGGAATGAACGATGAGGCGCGCCATCTATCATTCGACGAGCTTTGTAATTACAAACTGGGAATTTTCAATCACTTTTCTACACTAATCACCCTCATGAATTTATAATTATAGCCTGATTTCATGCAAATGAGGGAATTGCATGATCTCAAGTGTGAGGAAGGGTTATAAATTCTCTCGGGTTTATACTTGGCTTATTTTCTAAATATTGTGAAAATTTTAAAATTTTTCAACTAAATGAATTCAAAATCATGTTTATACATATTTATGAACGATAAAACTAGGTGTTAATGCCGAAATTATTGTTACCTCGGAAAGGACATAAATTGAGAAACAACTAAAACGCTTGAATTTATTTATTAAGATAAAAAAAAAAAACGCATGAAAAAAGCCAAGTGTGGGGAGAATGTACCAAGTTATTCAATTAAAAACTATCTATCACATGTTTTTGTAAAGTTATTGCAGGTGCTTTTATTTTGGACTAAATTGACTGTTTTACCCGCAATATTATAATAAAGATAAAAGAAAAGATGGATCTACACGATGAATCAATTCCATCATTAATAGGAAGTAAAGTCTTCCGAAAAAGACACACGCTTCTTGATTTAGGTCAAGAAGTTGTCGTCCAGACCAGAAGTTGTCGTCCAGACCAGCTGTAGGTTGACGAAAAATCTAGAAAAGTCATATCTAAAATCAGCAGGAAATCTACGGACCTCAGCATCAAACAGGGTCGCCAAGTGGTCAGACTTATCCTAGCCATGAGAGGACCTATCTCGTAAAATGAGGAGGGCGCCGTGCAAATTAGCTTGATAAGACTAATGAATCAGACCCCCAGAAAGGATAATCTCCTTTAAAGATTAAAAATCAGCATTTAAGCCTGATATTACTCAATCCTTGAGATTGACTTTAAAAATTGAGAATTACAAACTCATGGAATTCAATGATATCTAAACTCGAGCTTGAACGAGAAAATATTTTGATCAAAATTAAAACCGATTTGTTTTCTGAAAACCCATTTTCAATGCGTTCATTACCATTGAACGTAAAATCCTGAGAATTCACCTGGAATTCATTAGGTCATCTGAACTAAATTGGGTGTCAACCGTAAGAACGGTGGTTGCATAGCATGGTCAAAGACAGGACCTTGTGCCAGACCGAAAAACTATAGGGTGCACTTTACTATTGCTCCTACAAAGGATAGTAATTACATCCGACACGTTTTAGACCATGAACAAATGCATGTCATTAGACATTGCTTTAACAGTTTCTTGTTCATCGCTTTCCTTTACAACCGGACGGTAGTTTGCCGAAAGGTAATATACGGGACAAGTATACTGGACGTGTTGCTTTCCCAATACAAGGTTAGCAAGTGAGTGACACAAAACCATAAGTTTTGAGCTAAAATTTTCAAATCTGAAACCCACAAAACCCACAAAAACATTTTGCAAACACCGGTGAAGAAAAACTTATCTAGGGTAAAAGCTAGAATGGGCTTTCAAAAGATCAAACGTTTTCATAAAGATCCAATTTCCTTAAAGGATCTAAATTTTTATAGTCATGTGGTACTGTAAACCACAACGTTACTACCATTGTTCATACCGCCGTATAGAAATCACTGACGTACAAAGTGTGAAGAATAAAGAAGTGATTCGTGTGATTTAATTTCAAGTTCTGTATTGCTTGAGGACAAACAACGTTCAAGTGTGGGGATATTTGATAGTGCTCTAAATGAACATATATTTAGTAGCAATATCCTCCCAAAATGTAAATTATTTAGTTATAATTGTCCTATTTTAAGTTGTAATCATTTATATTAAATAAGTGCGAAGACAAAAGGGCGAAAATGACGATTTGAAGACGCAAATGACCAAAAAGCTTAAATATACAAGATACAATCCAAGTGGTTCAATTTATTGATGAGAAACGTCTAAAAATGACAAAAGTACAAGTTGCGGAACGCAAAGTACAAGATATTAAATTATACGAAAAGACGTTCGAAAATCCGGAACCGGGACCTGAGCCAACTATCAACGCCCGACGCAACGGACCAAAAATTACAAGTCTACTATGCACAAGAATATAATATAATATTTAAATAATTATATAAATTATTTATATATTTTATATTATATAAAATAGTGTCGGCAGACTAAAAAACAAATGAATGTGAGCTGGTGCCAGACACCATGCGATCGCATGGCCAGAAGGCACATATCCTATGCGATCGCATGGCCCGAAAAAGTTGGTCAGGTCCTATAAATAGCCAGCTTATTCGACGAGTTTTAAACATAATAATAATAATACTCCTCTAATAATAATAAATATATATATATATATATATATATATATATATATATATATATATATATATATATATATATATATATGTATATATATATATGTATATATATATATATGTATATATATATATGTATATATATATATATGTATATATATATATATATATTATAGTATAGGGTAGTTTTATATTAGATTAGTTTGGGTTATGTAAAGGTTATTTTACGGGTTTTAAAGTCGAAGCTCTGTCCATGTAACACTACGCGATAAATAATCAATGTAAGCTATGTTCTCCTTTTTAAATTAATGTCTAGTACTTAAGTTATTATTATGCTTATTTAAGCCGAAGTAATCATGATGTTGGGCTAAAATACTAAAATTGGGTAATTGGGATTTGTACCATAATTGGGGTTTGGACAAAAGAACGACACTTGTGGAAATTAGACTATGTGCTATTAATGGGTTTTATATTTATTTAACTAAATGATAGTTTTTTAATTGTAATATAAAGATTTACAATTGGACGTACCTATAAATAACCATATACACTCGATCGGACACGATGGGCGGGATATTTATATGTACGAATAATCATTCATTTAACCGGACACGGGAATGGATTAATAGTCTATGGAATTATTAAAACAGGGGTGAAATTATGTACAAGGACACTTGGCGTAATTGTTAACAAAGTATTAAAACCTTGGGTTACACGCAGTCGATATCCTGGTGTAATTATTAAACAAAGTATTAAGACCTTGTTATAGTTTAAGTCCCCAATTAGTTGGAATATTTGACTTCGGATATAATGATAATTTGACGAGGACACTCGCACTTTATATTTATGACTGATGGACTGTTATGGACAAAAACCAGACAGACATATTAAATAATCCAGGACAAATGACAATTAACCCATGGGCAATAAACTAAAATCAATACGTCAAACATCATGATTACGGAAGTTTAAATAAGCGTAATTCCTTTATTTTCATATTTAATTGCACTTCTAATTAACGCACTTTTTAATTATCGTATTTTATTGCATCGCACTTTTATTTATCGCAATTTCATTATCATTATTTACTTTACGCTTTAAATTAAGTTGTATTTATTTTTAATATTTTACATTAGGTTTTAACTGCGACTAAAGTTTTAAAATCGACAAACCGGTCATTAAACGGTAAACCCCCTTTTATATATTATTATATATAATTATATATATTTTGTACAAATATAATTGTTTAAAAATATAGTGTAAAATAAGTCGTCTCCCTGTGGAACGAACCGGACTTACTAAAAACTATACTACTCTACGATTAGGTACACTGCCTATTGTGACAACCCGGAAATTTCCAATCAAATTTAAACTTTATCTTTATATTATTCCGACACGATAAGCAAAGTTTGTTAAGTTAAATCTCAAGAATTTTAAACTGTGTTCATACATTCATTATAACCTCGACCAAATTCCGACGATTCATGAACCGTTATATATAAATAGATATGTATATATATGTATATATATATATATATTATAACTTGAGAATATTAATAAAGCATTAAACGTATATTACTTTACACGAACGCATTTGTTTCAATATGTTTATCGATGGAATTAGAAGATAATATCAAATGATTGATTTATCAGATACATTGTGATATGATTACGGGTCTATGTTATGAGGTCCACTGTGATTTAAGAAATCTATTCTTTTTGACAACATTCGGAAAATGGTAAAGTGATTTATAAGTAAGAACGTGGAGTTTAAATAACTTAGATGTTGGATATCGACAAGTTAAGTAACTCGACATTTTTTATACGTTTATTTAACCTTTGGACTTTATCCCATGCTTCACCAACAGACCGTAATTTAAAAACTTGAAACCTATTATGAATATATATGATTCTACTTTTCTAAAACGTTTTATGATATAACGATTTCCATTATTTTAACCTTTTAACAAAATGATTCTTAAATATATTTAGTATTGGAAAACAAAATTATCATATTTATTTGATTTATTTTCAATCGTACAAAAACGTTTTTAGTTTAAAAAGAACTTTATTATTAAAACGTATATAACTTTTATAAATATCTAGAACCACTTTTGACAACTCATTACTTAACCAGTATGATAAAGATAACGATATTTATATTTTATTTTATTAAATATAAATAATGATTTAAATTAATTTTATATATATTTATACGCGTATTATACGTACATAGTTTTATACTTTTACTATACTTTAACTTTACCTTTACTTTACTTTTACTTTACTTTAACTTTAATAATTTACTTTAATAATTCATACTTTAATAATTCACTTTAATAATTCATACTTTAATAATTCACTTTAATAATTCATACTTTAATAATTCACTTTAATAATTCATACTTTAATAATTCACTTTAATAATAATACTTTAACAATTCACTTTAATAATTCAAAAATCTATTATAAATAGAATTCAATAGGTTTCATTATTTCATAGAAACTTGAAATATATTTCTCTAAACTCTCTCAATCGACTTACATATATATATTTACTCAGTATTATTTCAAGATATTATTAGTATACATAAAATACTACGACGAGGTCATGAGCGTATTATTTCAAAATGGATTTTTCGAGCGGGATAGAGCTAAGGAAAACATGGGTTATAGCTATGGAGGTGATGGGTATGGTTCATGGGTATGCTTGTGAGGTCAATCTAGTGTTTATCGTCTTCGTTGCGTCTACGTACCTTTCCTGCAATATTGAATCTCAATATTGATACGTGAGTACTCGTAAATTATTTTTACATATTAATAGTGTATCCCTGACTAGTGCTCGAGAATATAGGATTATGCATGCTTGTACTTTTGATATTGCCCTTAGATAGGTTATGTTGAATCCTGAATTAGTTACACTTGCGGTTGAGATAAGGTATAAGATATGCATGTCCTTGGAAGGCTAGCGAAAAATTGAGAACTTTTCATTTAGATATCGAATGGGTTCGATGAACGGATTAGAAGTTATAGTCAATTGAATTTTTATAAAAATGATTATTATTATCGTCGTTATTATCGTCGTTCTAGTTTTATCTTATTATTATCATTATTAATAAAAGGAATTATCATTAAAAATTGTTATTTTTATTATTATTACTATTGTTATCATCGTTAAAGTTATAATTAGTATTATTAGTATTATTATTATTATTATTATTATTATTATTATTATTATTATTATTATTATTATTATCTTATTATTATTATTATTATTATTATTATTATTATTATTATTATTATTATTATTATTATTATTATTATTATTATTATTATTATCATTATTAATATATATATCACTATTTAAAAATGGTTATTGTTATTGTTATTATTATTATTATTATCATTAAAATAGTTATTAGTATTATTAATAATATCATAGTAATTATCATTATTAGTATTATTGTAATTAAAACTAATATTAGTAACACCTAATTCTTTTTAGTACTATTATTATTAGTATTATAAACACAATATAAAAGACGATTAAAAGCTATTAAACGAAACGATTAGGAAATAATGAGTATGAGTATCATGATGAAATTAAAATATTATAAGATATTGATCTAGATAAAATTATCATTCTTATTATTTTTATCATTACTATTATTATTAAAAGTATCGTTAGTATTAAAACTATCATTTTAACAAAAAATAACATTTTAATAGAAATGTGATTGTTATTATAAAATATCATTATTATTATCATTTTAAATAGAATTATTATTTTAAAGTTAATATTAAAAAGTATCATAAATATTAAAGTTATCATAATTAGAATTATCGTTTTATTATAATATCATTATTAGTAAATATAAATATTGATATTTTTAAAAGAATAATAATAATTATTATTGCAAAATAATACAACTTTTACTTATTATTATTATCAATGTTATTTTATCAAATAAATATGTAATACAAATAATATAATTACCTTAATAAAACCTATCATAATTTTTTTTTAAAATTAACTTTATAAATTTTATTACTTAAGATATATAAAAGTATATTTTTATATAAAATTTTATTTATTAATAAATGAATTATAATATTTACTCTATTAAATCTTTTAAAAATATTTAAAAATATAAAACGACATTATTTAAACTATATAATAATCATGTATAAATTTTGGAAATCATTTTGAGTCAAATTTACTTTTGTTGATCTTTGCATATTAGTCTCGAGCATTAGGATTGTGGTACACTATGACTTGACCTAATTTGTTAGACAAATATTGACCAACACATATATACATAATTAATTTAGATTTGTGAATCCGAGACCAACCTTGCACTTGTTCAATGACGTTATATGTATTTTTACTACGAAATACAGTATGGTGAGTTTCATTTGCCTTTTTACCCTTTATATTTTTGGGCTGAGAATACATGCGCAATTTTTATAAATGATTTACAAAATAGACACAAGTACGTGAAACTACATTCTATGGTTGAATTATCGAAATCGAATATGCCCCTTTTTATTAAGTCTGGTAATCTAAGAATTAGGGAACAGACACCCTAATTGACGCGAATCCTAAAGATAGATCTATTGGGCCTAACAAACCCCATCCAAAGTACCGGATGCTTTAGCACTTCGAAATTTATATCATGTCCGAAGGAGGATCCCGGAATGATGGGGATATTCTTATATGCATATTGTTAATGTCGGTTACCAGGTGTTCAATCCATATGAATGATTATTTTTGTCTCTATGCATGGGACGTATATTTATGAGAACTGGAAATGAAAATCTTGTGGTCTATTAAAATGATGAAAATGATTGTTTATGATAAACTAATGAACTCACCAACCTTTTGGTTGTTACTTGAAAGCATGTTTATTCTCAAGTATGAAAGAAATCTTCCGCTGTGCATTTGCTCATTTTAGAGATATTACTTGGAGTTATTCCTGACATATTTCAAAAGACGTTGCATTCGAGTCATTGAGTTCATCAAGAATATTATTAAGTCGTTTATAGTTGGATATATTATAAGATGGTATGCATGCCTGTCAACTTTCGATGTAATGAAAGTTTGTCTTTTAAAAACGAATGCAATGTTTGTAAAATGTATCATATAGAGGTCAAGTACCTCTCGATGTAACCAAATGTAATGTATTCGTCCAGATGGATTAGGACGGGTCATCTCATGTGGTATCAGAGCGGTGGTCTTAGCGAACCAGGTCTTGCATTAGTGTGTCTAACATATAGTTGTTTAGATGCATTAGTGGGTCTGGACTTCGACCGTGTCTGCATGTCAAAAGTTTTGCTTATCATTTAGTGTCAAAAATTATTTGCTTATCATCCTTAAAGTCTAGACACGTCTTACTGCCTCTATTGCATAGACAGTGTATAGATAAATTCATATCTTAGCATATCTGTTATTGTTACCTTTGCCTGACAGCTTCCGTAGATTCCTCCGTAACTTATGGGATTTTAGTATTATATATGCATATGTAAATTATGTATTGCAGGGTACTAATCTACATCCTATAATCTATTTCTTATCGAAAATCCTTCATCTGATCGTACGAGATGAATCCCTCAAGCAGTTCGAGTCCCTCAGATTCCGGTGGCTATTCCGATAGTTATTCCGACAGCTATTCCGACACGGATGTTCACCTAAGCTCCGAAAGCAGCGTCACCAGAATGAATCAACCAATCAGCCATCCCCAATTCATCTGATGGGTTCGTAGTCTACTAAATCACTGAAGACAAGAAGAAGGTGATCCCTTCCACCAACCGAATACACCTCTTGGTGAAGAACCTGAAGCACTCACCGGCAAACCTATCCGAAACACCATTTTCTCTCTCATTTCCAGAGTATCTCGTCACGATTATATACTCCATCAAATTCTAGATTTTATTTATCCGCTCGTCCGAACCGACAATCACCCCGGTGTAATAGAAGAAGTCAACGAGCTTCGCGCTCGGGTAGTGGCTTTGGAGAATATGGTGCAAAAATTACAAACACCAGTAGCAGCACCAGCAGCAACACCAGCAGCATAACCAGTACCACCATCATCAACGCCAACAGTACCATTACCACCTCCAACCACAACCGCGTCATAAACCTCAACTTCACAATCTGTCCCACGAGCATCAACGTCATACGCACCATAGATATCAAGGAATACCAGCAAAAATAACTGACGATGTATCAATTCATAACTTCATTGGAGAAACATTCCATGGAGATTATGTAATCTCTAAAGTCTTAGAGATTATCTAATCTAGCCCTAACCATAAATCAGTTAAGCGAACCAAAATGATAGAAGGAAGAGTAGAAACCCTGACAAAAATGGTGTGTGATTAACAAGCTAAACTTGTTTTACCAACAGCATCAACAGTACCGTCAGCGTCACCAGCATCGTCAGTACAGTCAACATCAGAATCAACAACACCTATAATATCACAAACTCCGTCAGTTCAAGAATCACTGTGGACATCATTACGAATCAATAATGCGTATATTGTATCAAGGTGTTATGAAGAGTTAACTCATTCCCTCTGAAGAAATTATATGTATATTTTATATATACATATTTTGAAATAAAAATAAATCTTTCCGTGCTAAGCTATTGTGTGTGAATCTTAACTACTCGGTTAATTCATCTTACAAATATGCAATAATGTACGTCCTTCACCCGCAACTTAACCATCGTTAACTATAATCTCTGTCTCAATTCAACAAATTCCAATTCATAATAAATCAAGTATATATTTGATTTTACACTTTCATCATCGATGTAACCGAAACTTCTCAGATACCATCACTCGTACTTTGCGAAGTTCACAAGAATTTAACAAAAATCAACATCACGCCTCAACAAATAACGAAGTATTGATTCGTAATTTTAATATTATTGAAGAAATACTTATGTAATCTCTAAAGCCTTCATGGGATTATTCAATTCTAGTTTCAACCGTAAATCAAATGAGTTTAATTTAGTATTAACCCATTAAAATTTATGTTATGTCTGAGGAGAATATATACATATATATTTTCACAAAGACTGTAATAAAATTCTTATGTACAAAATATTAATTGTGAAATTTTTTAACGGGTAGGTAATACCCGAGAGATATATATATTCACAATTAATATGTTACATTCTTCGAATCTGATCAAGCAAATTATCAACTATACTTCCTACTTTCACAATAATATACATTCTTTCATAGAGATCAAAACAACCATACTCATTCAAACCCAATTACAAATTTTGATTTTGAAACCTCATAATTCAATTCGAGATATAACCGGTATCATCACTTTTAGATTCCTATATCTTTCAAAGCTATACTTTGACTTCAAAACTGTGTTAGAACATCAAATGTATATTAACGATTACAATCTGTGTTCAAACCCTTCGAAAATATCTGAAGACACTTCAAATAATGAGCAATTGAGATGATGATCCAACCACATATTACCCATAGTTAGGTACTTAAAAAGCACTCGAAACCAAAGTCATAATTCCACACATATCTGTGTCAGATTCTTTGGCATTTATTAGCAAAAATAACTTTGCAATTCCTTTTCAAAGTAGCCAATTTTGTCACAGCTCCAGCAAGTCAACTTCGACTTTTCAGTCAGACTAACCTTATTATAACCTTGAGATATACACCATCGTTACCAGGGAACCTTTTACATCCCACCACATTATTAGCAGATGTACCAACAACTTCATTACCCTTTGACTTTAACCTCTCCAAAAAGTCATTATAGTTATTCATTGAAACCCCACCATTTACTCATTCGCATCTTGTAACAAGAATTGCCATACGAATCATCGGGAATTAGCAATCATTAATTTGAAATCTCGCATCATGTCTACGCCAACAGTTATATGTGTACTACAACGTCTATCTCCTGGACTTACATACTTTGAATGTGAAGTTTCTGAAAAACACCTTGAACTGTGAACTAGTTCTTGAAATGCTGACGAAGCAGCAACAAATGTAAACGATCTTAATAGTAAAAAGTTTGATAATAAAGAATAGTGTATTGGCAAAGCTCAGAAAAAGAGAAGTTTTGGAACTGGAAAACGGATTGAGCAAAGTATGAAAGAGGCTGTGGACAAATCACAAGGGCGAAACGTGCCTTCAAAGAATCTAAATGATTCGGTACCTGCTGAAGTCATTAAAGGAATACCTTGCTCTTGACTCTAAACCCCTGCGGACAATATTCTTCATCATCCTCTGATATTAGAAATTCTAAGATATCATCATATCTTTCATTATAAATATCCTCCATATTTCTGAAGATATTTTCTTAATTATTCTTATCCGAAATCATTTACCTCTTCGCGCTATCTGTATTACATCATAAAAGAAACTATTTTAGTTTCTAAATTCTGAAACATTCGAGTTTAAAATAGGAATTTTTTTTTTTGAAGTAGTGTTGGGAGCTGAAGCATGAGTTAGTATAATATAATGACACTTGATCAACGTGATTATATTACAGTAATTCATGCTGAGTTTCTAAATGGAACGTGATGATTCACAGATCATAACGTCATCATGTGCCATGTTACACGACTCCTATATTCTATTTAATCTCTAAAATATCAAGAAAATATTTCTTGATGATTCGGTCTTTTCTAGGGTATTCTGGTAATTTAACAAATCAAGATCGTGCCATTACAATTTCCTTCTTAGAACATTAACTATGTTCATTCAGAAATTCATATCTACGAATTCTGGACCATTACATACGGTGCTTAATCTCAAGAAGAGGAAACGAAAGAATGATGCTCCGAAATAGAAATAGGAGTATAAATCGCAGCAAATATAAGGGAGCATTAACTGTGGATGACAATAATTATAGAAGACAGAAGCAGGGACTTCGAAATATAAAGGAGGATATAAAGCCCAACGACGACCCAGAAATTATAAACCATATATATCGATGCATATAGCAATATAAAGACATGGGAGAACTAAAAACACTATAAAACTAAGAGTATAGTAAAAGTAAATAGATTCTTCCGGTGGCAGATGAAAGAAAAGAATGACAGATATGAAAGTTAGGAGTATATCAAGAATCAGAACTGGATGGAGCATATTAGTGAATAAAAGGTGTGAGTTGTGGAAATAAGGAAACGAAGGGGGTGGATATATAGTAAAATATCCGACAGAGCAATCAAAACATATTATCGCATTTAATCAAAGCTGATCTTAACTTCCTTAATTTTCGAAGAACCAAATCTTATTACGAAGATTTTCTCTAAATTCCTTGAATTTCGAAAATCAACCGTGACTATGTCATTGGTTAAAAAGAACCTGCATTTACTCATTTCATTCTTTTCTGATAACTTCACTCGTACCCTTCACAAAAATCAAATTGCTTTATCTATATTACTTGATGATAATAAAACTCTAATTTTCAACTCGTATACGTCATGAAAACATACTTATTGTCAGCCATGACCATTCCATTCAAATTTCGGGACGAAATTTCTTTAACGGGTAGGTACTGTGACAACCCGGAAATTTCCAATCAAATTTAAACTTTATCTTTATATTATTCCGACACGATAAGCAAAGTTTGTTAAGTTAAATCTCAAGAATTTTAAACTGTGTTCATACATTCATTATAACCTCGACCAAATTCTGACGATTCATGAACCGTTATATATAAATAGATATGTATATATATGTATATATATATATATATATATATATATTATAACTTGAGAATATTAATAAAGTATTAAACATATATTACTTTACACGAACGCATTTGTTTCAATATGTTTATCGATGGAATTAGAAGATAATATCAAATGATTGATTTATCAGATACATTGTGATATGATTACGGGTCTATGTTATGAGGTCCAATGTGATTTAAGAAATCTATTCTTTTTGACAACATTCGGAAAATGGTAAAGTGATTTATAAGTAAGAACGTGGAGTGTAAATAACTTAGATGTTGGATATCGACAAGTTAAGTAACTCGACATTTTTCATACGTTTATTTAACCTTTGGACTTTATCCCATGCTTCACCAACAGACCGTAATTTAAAAACTTGAAACCTATTATGAATATATATGATTCTACTTTTCTAAAACGTTTTATGATATAACGATTTCTATTATTTTAACCTTTTAACAAAATGATTCTTAAATATATTTAGTTTTGGAAAACAAAATTATCATATTTATTTGATTTATTTTCAAACGTACAAAAACGTTTTTAGTTTAAAAAGAACTTTATTATTAAAACGTATATAACTTTTATAAATATCTAGAACCACTTTTGACAACTCATTACTTAACCAGTATGATAAAGATAACGATATTTATATTTTATTTTATTAAATATAAATAATGATTTAAATTAATTTTATATATATTTATACGCGTATTATACGTACATAGTTTTATACTTTTACTATACTTTAACTTTACCTTTACTTTACTTTTACTTTACTTTAACTTTAATAATTTACTTTAATAATTCATACTTTAATAATTCACTTTAATAATTCATACTTTAATAATTCACTTTAATAATTCATACTTTAATAATTCACTTTAATAATTCATACTTTAATAATTCACTTTAATAATTCATACTTTAATAATTCACTTTAATAATTCAAAAATCTATTATAAATAGAATTCAATAGGTTTCATTATTTCATAAAAACTTGAAATATATTTCTCTAAACTCTCTCAATCGACTTACATATATATATTTACTCAGTATTATTTCAAGATATTATTAGTATACATAAAATAATACGACGAGGTCATGAGCGTATTATTTCAAAATGGATTTTTCGAGCGGGATAGAGCTAAGGAAAACATGGGTTATAGCTATGAAGGTGATGGGTATGGTTCATGGGTATGCTTGTGAGGTCAATCTAGTGTTTATCGTCTCCGTTACGTCTACGTACCTTTCCTGCAATATTGAATCTCAATATTGATACGTGAGTACTCGTAAATTATTTTTACATATTAATAGTGTATCCCTGACTAGTGCTCGAGAATATAGGATTATGCATGCTTGTACTTTTGATATTGCCCTTAGATAGGTTATGTTGAATCCTGAATTAGTTACACTTGCGGTTGAGATAAGGTATAAGATATGCATGTCCTTGGAAGGCTAGTGAAAAATTGAGAACTTTTCATTTAGATATCGAATGGGTTCGATGAACGGATTAGAAGTTATAGTCAATTGAATTTTTATAAAAATGATTATTATTATCGTCGTTATTATCGTCGTTCTAGTTTTATCTTATTATTATCATTATTAATAAAAGGAATTATCATTAAAAATTGTTATTTTTATTATTATTACTATTGTTATCATCGTTAAAGTTATAATTAGTATTATTATTATTATTATTATTATTATTATTATTATTATTATTATCTTATTATTATTATTATTATTATTATTATTATTATTATTATTATTATTATTATTATCATTATTAATATATATATATCACTATTTAAAAATGGTTATTGTTATTGTTATTATTATTATTATTATCATTAAAATAGTTATTAGTATTATTAATAATATCATAGTAATTATCATTATTAGTATTATTGTAATTAAAACTAATATTAGTAACACCTAATTCTTTTTAGTACTATTATTATTAGTATTATAAACACAATATAAAAGACGATTAAAAGCTATTAAACGAAACGATTAGGAAATAATGAGTATGAGTATCATGATGAAATTAAAATATTATAAGATATTGATCTAGATAAAATTATCATTCTTATTATTTTTATCATTACTATTATTATTAAAAGTATCGTTAGTATTAAAACTATCATTTTAACAAAAAATATCATTTTAATAGAAATGTCATTTTTATTATAAAATATCATTATTATTATCATTTTAAATAGAATTATTATTTTAAAGTTAATATTAAAAAGTATCATAAATATTAAAGTTATCATAATTAGAATTATCATTTTATTATAATATCATTATTAGTAAATATAAATATTGATATTTTTAAAAGAATAATAATAATTATTATTGCAAAATAATACAACTTTTACTTATTATTATTATTATCAATGTTATTTTATCAAATAAATATGTAATACAAATAATATAATTACCTTAATAAAACCTATCATAATATTTTTTTTAAAATTAACTTTATAAATTTTATTACTTAAGATATATAAAAGTATATTTTTATATAAAATTTTATTTATTAATAAATGAATTATATTATTTACTCTATTAAATCTTTTAAAAATATTTAAAAATATAAAACGACGATATTTAAACTATATAATAATCATGTATAAATTTTGGAAATCATTTTGAGTCAAATTAACTTTTGTTGATCTTTGCATATTAGTCTCGAGCATTAGGATTGTGGTACACTATGACTTGACCTAATTTGTTAGACAAATATTGACCAGCACATATATATACATAATTAATTTAGGTTCGTGAATCCGAGGCCAACCTTGCACTTGTTCAATGACGTTATATGTATTTTTACTACGAAATACAGTACGGTGAGTTTCATTTGCCCTTTTACCCTTTATATTTTTGGGCTGAGAATACATGCGCAATTTTTATAAATGATTTACAAAATAGACACAAGTACGTGAAACTACATTCTATGGTTGAATTATCGAAATCGAATATGCCCCTTTTTATTAAGTCTGGTAATCTAAGAATTAGGGAACAGACACCCTAATTGACGCGAATCCTAAAGATAGATCTATTGGGCCTAACAAACCCCATCCAAAGTACCGGATGCTTTAGTACTTCGAAATTTATATCATGTCCGAAGGAGGATCCCGGAATGATGGGGATATTCTTATATGCATATTGTTAATGTCGGTTACCAGGTGTTCAATCCATATGAATGATTATTTTTGTCTCTATGCATGGGACGTATATTTATGAGAACTGGAAATGAAAATCTTGTGGTCTATTAAAATGATGAAAATGATTGTTTATGATAAACTAATGAACTCACCAACCTTTTGGTTGATACTTGAAAGCATGTTTATTCTCAAGTATGAAAGAAATCTTCCGCTGTGCATTTGCTCATTTTAGAGATATTACTTGGAGTTATTCCTGACATATTTCAAAAGACGTTGCATTCGAGTCATTGAGTTCATCAAGAATATTATTAAGTCGTTTATAGTTGGATATATTATAAGATGGTATGCATGCCTGTCAACTTTTGATGTAATGAAAGTTTGTCTTTTAAAAACGAATGCAATGTTTGTAAAATGTATCATATAGAGGTCAAGTACCTCGCGATGTAACCAAATGTAATGTATTCATCCAGATGGATTAGGACGGGTCGTCCCACCTATAGTGTTGTAGCAAGGTTTAGGTATATCCCCTCTGTAAATAAATAATTAAAACTTGTGTAGTTTGTATCGCTTTTCGTACTAAAAATATATAGTATTTTCGTACCCCCACGCTGCACACATCATACCCTATAAAAGAAGTTGAATGTTTCCATTGCGGGAAAGTTGACCATTGGAGAAGGAAGTTGTCCTATCCACCAATCTAAGCTGAAAAATGGTGAAGCATGTGAGACTAACAATCAAGTATACTTTATATATAGTTATATATTTTCCTCTAGTGATTCCTGGATTTTTGTTACCAGTTGTGGCCTTCACATCTGTAACAATATGAAGGGAATGAGAAGGAGTATTTAATTAAAAAAGGACACACTAAATTCGTGAGTTGACAATGGAGATTGAGCTTCTGCTGACGATATTGATTCCTATAAGCTTACTCTTCCAAGTGACCTCATTGTTTTGTTGAAACAATGGTATTACGCTCATAGTATTACGAGCTACATAGTTTGAAAGATGCTGGTTTTGAACTTGCATTTACGCACTTTTGTGTTTCAGTTTCTAAGGATAATATTTTTTTATTTTAATACCTATCCACGTGATGGTATTTTTGAAATTGATATGTGTGGTATGATTTCAAATGAGAATTATGTGTATACTTGTACCGCCAAACGATTCAAGCAATACTTGAATAAAACCTATCAATGACATTGTTGTCTTGGTCATATAAACAAACAACGCATTTCAAAACTCCATTCTAATGGACTTTTGGAATCAACTGGCTTTGAGTCATTTGATGTATGCGAGTTATATTTATATAAAAAGATAACAAAGGCTCCTTTATATGATTTAGGTGAAAGAGCTAAAGATCTTTTAGGACTAATATATACTGATGTAAGTGGCCCTTCTAGAACAATGTCTAGAATGGTGAATCTTACTTCATTACATTAACTGATGTTTATAGCATATATGGTTATGTTTACTTGCTGAAACATAAACATGAAGTTTTTGAAACGTTCAAAAGTCTTCCAAAATGAAGTAGATAATCAGCTTGGAAAAACCATTAAATCACTTCACTTTGATGGAGGAAGTGAGTATATGAAAAGAGTTTTTGGACCACCTGAATTGTAGGATTGTCTCACAATCCACTCCACCTTAAACACCACAAACAATAGTGTATGTGAAAGGAGGAATCAAACTTTACTTGATATGGTTCGATCTATGATCAGTCTGACTACTCTAACAATGTCTTTTTAGGGTTATTAGAGTCTGCTGCAGGCATACTCAATTGGTTCCAACCAAAAAGATAGAAAAGACACCATATGAGCTATGGCATGGGAAGAGTCCCAAGTTGTCTTATTTGAAAGTCTGGGGTTGTGAAGCGTATGTGAAACGTGACACTTCAAAACAAATTAGAACCCAGAAGTATAAAATGTCACTTTGTGAGATACCCACAAGAATCAATGGGTTACTACTTTTACTACTAAGTTGAAAACAAAGTGTTTATTGATTGGCTTGCTGAATTCTTAAAAGAGATATTCTCTTACAAGAAGTCAGTGGGAGTAAAGTAAATCTTGAAGAAATTCAAGAATCACAAAGTAACACACCTTCTGAAGGCACTAGCTAACCGCACGTTGAAGCTGAACATACTGTTGGTGAGCCAGAACGTGTTGCACCTGTAATTCGTAGATCTAGTAGAGCTCCTCATCGACCAAAGATGCTAAATCTTCTGATTCATTCAGATGAACCTCATCTAGGGGATAATGATGAACCCTCTAACTACGGTGAGGCCATATCAGATCCAAAATCTGACAAATAGCGAGATGCTATGAAGGAAGAGATGCAGTCCATGAAAGATAAATAAGTATGAGACTTGATTGATCTTCCACCCAATTGCAAGACAGTGGGGTGTAAATGGGTCTTCAAGAAGAAGGCTGACATGGACGGTAATGTAAACACTTTTAATGCTCGATTAGTGGCAAAAGGTTATACTCAAACTCAAGGAATTGATTATGAGGAAACTTTTTCATCAGTCGCAAGCATTAAATCAATTAGGATACTTACTGCCATAACTGCTTTTCATGATTATGAAATATGGCAAATGGATGTCAAAACCGCTTTCTTAAATGGCGACCTAAGCGAGGACGTATATATGGTTCAGTCGGAATGGTTTGTGAATCCAAAGTATCCTAATAAAGTATGCAAGCTTCTAAAGTTCATTTATGGATTGATGCAAGCATCCAGGATCTAGAATCTTAAGTTTGATGAGAAAATCAAAGAGTTTGGTTTTTCTCAAAACGGAGATGAGCCCTGTGTTTACATTAGAGCTAGTAGGAGCAAAGTAGTCTTCTTGATCTTGTATGTTGATGATATACTACTTATTGGAAATGACATTCTAACTTTGCAAGATGTCAAGTCTTGGCTTGGAAAATGTTTTTCCATGAAGGATCTTGAAGAAGCTAAATATATTCTTGGAATTGGGATCTATAGAAATAGATCCAAAAGGCTTATTGGTTTGAGTCAAAGTACATACATTGATAAAATCTTGCGTAGATTTAGCATGCAGAACTCTAAGCGCGGAGCATTGCCCGTGCAAAAGGGTGTAATATTGAGCACGTCTCAAAGTCCTATCACACCTGATGAGATAAGACGAATGAAAGGTATCCTATATGCTTTGGCTATAGGATCCATAATGTATGCTATGTTATGTACTAGACCTGATGTCTCGTTAGCTTTAAGTTTGACGAGTCGTTTTCAACAGAATCCAGGTGAAGAATATTGGATGTCTGTTAAGAACATTCTTAAGTATTTGCGGAGAACTAAAGATAGGTTCTTGGTTTATGGTAGTTTGGAAAAAGAGTTGAGCATTAACTATTATACAAATGCTAGTTTTCAAACTGATCGAGATGATTCTCGATCCCAGTCAGGTTGTGTCTTTGTCATGATGGGCAAGGACAGTTGATTGGAAGAGTTCAAAGCCGATCACAGTTTGACAATCTAAAACAGAAGTAGAATACATTGCTGCCTGGGAAGCTGCTCGGGAAGCTGCTCGGATTAGGAAGTTTTGTTGGTGAACTCGGAGTAGTATCCAACAATACATCTCCTGTAATAATGTACTGTGCTACTTCGAGTGTTATTATACAAGCGTAAGAATCACATTTACATAAAGGTATCCGACACATTCTTTGACAGTTTGACTACATTCATTGAAGTCATTAAAAGATGAATGATGTTAATATTCTTAAGGTTCATACAAATGATAATGTGGCTGACACGTTCACGAAGCCCTTAATGCACAACAAGCATGATGATCATGCTAATAATATTGGACTTCGTTATGCTCTGATCTTTTTCATTTGTAATTTGGTATTTGGATATTTTTGGAACATTAGGCAGTTTTATTTTAATGAATTGATATACTGTTGGTATGATCGTTTTCATTTATATCACTGTGTTCTATATTAGCATGTTTAATCCATGAATAATTGTTGATTATTCAAAATCTCCATAATCGGTCATGTTATGGGAATAACATGAATTAAGATTAATGTGAAGTTTCGGTTATATTCATTGATGATGAATAGTTAACTTGTTGAGACCAAAATTCATATGTATTCATTGATGATGAATATTGGAATGACCCAATCGAGATATCACTACATGGATCGTAGTCAGTAGTGAATCTTTTAGTGATTATGTCTTTGTGTCCTTAGACTTGAGATGCACGCCCGTCTCGATGAGTGTAGCATTGTACTTTGATATGGTTAAACGCTATCTTGAATAAGGCTGTAATAAAGGCCATCATTGGGTATAATGTAAAGCCCGTGACAGACACGTGTATGCAAAATAGGATTTGTTCCTTCAAAATGTTTGAAGTTAGATACTTTTGAGCTCCTCGATGAATGAATAAGATATTTGTGTGGCCGCACCCAGATGTAATTAAGATGATACTTAATTAATTTGGTGATCTAATTTAGTTCTAAGATCGAGAAATAAAATTGTTAAACAAATGAGAATGACAGATGATCCATATCTCAAGTTTAACTAAAGTATCTAAAACAAAGGGATGAATGACATTTAACACTTACCATAAGCAGTTCCGAGAAACTACCCTCACGTGAATTTAGGGACAATGGCCTGTTGCTAGATGGTATCCATTGTTTGTATAGTTACTTGGAGTTGTACCATGCACAAGTAGGAGTCTGTAGGATTAATGTGCAAGGTACAACATATAACTATATGACTAAATTCATTTGAGCCTTTGGGGTCACACATATATACACCTAGACGTCAAATAAAATATACATATGATGTATATATATTACCTAAGTAACGAAATAAATTAAATTGTTTAACTTTAAATTAATTAATTAATTAATAAGTAATTAGTTATTTAATTATATTTAAATGAATTGATTGATAACATGGTTATCAAGTTGAAATAATTAATCGAATATACTCTGTATCTTGTTTTGAAGAATCCCAACTTAAAAATCGTTTAACATGTTCCATTTATATGGAATTGATATGTTTTTGATTGGAAGGATTTACAAAAGAATAAAAAAAATATATTGTTTGCACTTTAAGGTTAAATATAGATGGAAAGTTTATTAGTCCAATATTTTGTACGCGGTTTTACGAAACGAATATATAGTCGGTTTACATATACCATATAATAATATATGTATGTGGTGGTTTTTTTGGTGGGTGATAGACTAACAAAAAAAAGCACAAAAAATCTAAAAACACTTTGCCTACTATTCTCGTACGAAAGAAAGAAAAGAAACACTTCACAATTATTTTTCTTTTTCTAGTGAAAGACTAATACATACGGAGTATTATTATATAGTTTTATTATAATAATTTGATTATTATAATAAGTTACTTGGGTTTGGACTAGCATCCATTGATGTTGTTTGAAAGTGTAGTGGACTATCAAAAGAGACGGTCATACCCTTTGATCGTAGGTTTCTCTTCAACAAGGTGTTCGTTGCAACCTACTCATGGACATGAATTCAGAAAGGTATATCATTTTACTCACTTTGTGATTTTATATTATTGACAATTATTAGTGGTGTAACTGGATCTCTATAGGATTGATTAATCGTGTGCATATTTTATTAATTAAATCATTATTTAATTATGTGAATGTTTTATGTAATAATAAAAGATTATTATTTTAACTATCCGCTGCGTTTATCTGTTTTAAAAGTACACACGATTTTCCATCACCACATACACAGTATTGGAAACCCACCACCGAACCGATGTTACTTGCTGCTGTACGGTCTGATATTGGCCGAAACCTGCTTTCTATTTTTCTATCTAATGAACTATCTATACGTACACATCCTATTTTGCTATTGGATCCTTGTTATGATTAAAGGACTGCTCAGGGAATTGCTACTGGGCTCGTGAGCAAGTTGGGTTGTTTGTGATGTTGGGCCATATCAAATTAATGTATGATGATGGCATATGCGAATGATGATGATAAAGGATGATGGTAATAAACCGTGATGATAATGATAAGTATGATGTTACAGTTATGATATAATTAATATGATAAAAGGCGTATGATAATGATCATATGATGATGATGATGGTATGATGTGATAATGAATGATGATGATGATGACAATATATGAACCATGATAATGATAATGATACGTGATGGTATAATTTCTATTTATATCATTATTATTATTATTATTTAATAATAATAATATTATTATTATTATTTAATAATAATAATATTATTATTATTATTATTATTATTATTATTATTATTATTATCATTATTATTATTATTAAAATAGATTATTGCTATTATTATTATTATGAATATAAATATAAAGATTATAAATAAGAATATTAATATGAAAATGATAAAAATTACAATTTAGTTACAATTTAAATGAATTATTAATATTATTATTATTATCACTATTATTATTATTATTGTTATTAAAATTATCATTCTTATTAAAATTATCATTTTTGTTAAAATTTTTATTATTATTAAAAATATCATTTTTATTATCATTTTATTAAAATTAACATTATTTTTATTACCATTATTATTAGCATTATTTTTATTATTTTTATTATTATTATTTTTATTATTATTATTATTATTATTATTATTATTATTATTATTATTATTATTATTATTATTATTATTATTATTATTATTATTATTATTATTATTATTATTATTATTAGAAGTATGGTTATTTTATCATTTTTATTATTAATATCATTTTTAGTATTACTTTTAAGATTATAATTATTATCATTAATATTATCTTATCAAATAACTATTAAGTTATATAAAACTATATTTAATACATAGAACATAACTATATTAACATTTTTATAAAAAAAATTATTTAAGGTATATAACATAAATATATTTAATTAAGTTCATTAATGAAACATATAATTTATTAATATAACAATTATACCAATAATAATAATAATATATATATAAATTTGTTCGATTACAATGTGTTAATATATATATAATTGATATAGGTTCGTGAATCCGAGGCCAACCCTGCATTGTTCAATTCCGTCGTATGCATATTTTTACTATAAAATATCGTATTGTGAGTTTCATTTGCTCCCTTTTTAAATGCTTTTGCAATATATATTTTTGGGACTGAGAATACATGCGCTGATTTTATAAATGTTTGACGAAATAGATACAAGTACTTAAAACTACATTCTATGGTTGGATTATTAAACCGAATATGCCCCTTTTTAGCTTGGTAGCCTAAGAATTAGGGAAATGGCCCCTAATTGACGCAAATCCTAAAGATAGATCTATCGGGCCCAACGAGCCCCATCCGGTTTACGGATGCTTTAGTACTTCGAATTTATCATGTCCGATGAGAGTCCCGGAATGATGGGGATATTCTATATGCATCTTGTTAAGGTCGGTTACCAGGTGTTCACCATATGAATGGATTTTATAGCAGTGAGCATGTAACGTCCTCCAGATAGGGTCTGGAAGAAATGTCACTAATATCATATAAACCAATATATTATAATATACGAGAACAATAATACATGATAAAATCAAACTTTATTGAGAGTACGCAGCGGAAAATGAAATGTCGTTACAAGAATTGAAATTACAATAAAGTAAATGTTTCAAATGCAAGAATAGTAAATGCAATATCTCTTGATCCTAAGTCCAAGTAGTATCACATAAGCAGTAAGTAAGTAAGCTTGAATCAATCAGCACCTAAGACAAACATGCTAAAGTGTCAACCAAAAAGGTTGAGTGAAATCATAGGTTTAACAAAAGTAGTTATCGTTGTTTTTAGACCACAAGATTCAGTTTATAAAGTTGATCTCGCAGATCAAAAAGATATGCCAGTGCGTGATATTTAGACTAAACGTTCAAGTTTACCCCAAAGACAAGTTGCAGTTTATACTTGTCGGTTTAATTTCATTATTAAGTAATACAATGACTTAGTCAAATATATCGGGGACGTTACTCCCGATAGGCCTACCCCCAGTAATTAAGCATGCATTCAACGAGCAATTAAAAATATCACTGTAGGGACTTAGTCGGACATAGCCGGGTATAGCATAGTTTAGCAGTTGGTACTTGTGTCTAAATTGTAAATATTAAAAGCAGCATGTGTCTCACCCCATATAGTAATTAAGTTGTGCACAAAGTAAAGTGGGACTATGAATTCACCTTAGTAAGCAGAGAGAGATGACGATTATTCCTCGGAATAGAAAGTTGGAACAAAAAGAAAGTCAACCTATTGACATTTAAGAGTAGTAAGTATTTTTGCCCAAGTTTAAGTAGATGTTTAAGTATGATAGTGTTTTAAGTATAGTTCGTTTTACTAAGTTTCCTTTCCTAGTAAGTTTCTATTTTTAGAAAGTTTCCACTTTTAGTAGGTTCCTTATTTTAGTAAGTTTCTATAACTAGAAAGTTTCTACTTTAAGAGTGGTTTCCATTTTAGGATACTTGTCATATTAGATAAGCTTCCAATTGCCCCTTTCCCTTCGAATGGCCATTTCAGGTCTAGGGGCTTGAGCTATAGGATCCTTTAAATCAGAAAATCCAAACCCTTCCGCCTAGAGTTTCGTAGAAACCATTCGTCAAGAAAGTTCAAAGATCTATACAACTCTAATACGTATCCCAAAATGTTTTTTTATGTGTATATAAGTAGTAGGTTATAGGTGTTAGTTATAGTAATAGGGTATATATGTTAAATAATAGTATAAGTAACATTAGGGTTTCATTAATTAATTAGGGTTAATCAATTAAAGTAGTATTTTAATAATTAGGGTTTGTAATAAATGTCTAGGGTTTAATTAATGTCCTAGGGTTTAATAAATTAGGGTTTTAATAAATTAGGGTTTAAGTAATTATGGTTAGGTTTAGGATTTTAATTAATGTAGTAATGATTAGGTAATGATTAGGGTTTTAATAATTAAAGTAGTATAGTTTAGGTGTAATTAGAGTTTTAGGGTTTTAATATGTATATGTATATATATATATATATATATATATATATGTATATATATGTATATATATAATATATTTTTTACATGTATATATATATATATTATATATATATATATATATATATATATATATATATATATATATATATATATATATATATATATATATATATATATATATATATATATATATGTCGATATATATGTATATGAATATATATTTATTTTATTTCCTTAATTAGACACTAACAAAACTTTATCTAATCTCCTAGGTTTTAAAGATCAAACTTTCCTTTTCCTCTTTTTTTTCTAGTCGACATACATACATACATATATATATTTTTTTCTTTTTCATGTATATATTGATCTAGGTGTGTTTATGTATGTGTTTATGATTAAACAAGTTTATAACATGAATTAAAGATCAAAGTTTATGTAAATAAATTAGGGTTTATGTTATACCTTTGAAGATGCGAAGATGACTAACAAAGAAAAGATGAACACGATGAAGATTGAAGATCAAAGCCTTGAAAAACTTGAAGAACACCTTGAAGATTCTTGAAGAACACGAATAATGCGAAGAACACTTGAAGATCACCTTCAAGATTGATGATGATTTCGATGGGTGGTGGTGGTGATTTCGGTTTTGGGAGCTGAAATAGGGAGAGAGGGAGAGAGATTTGGGGGAGAAAATTGTTGTTGTGATTTGGTACAATGAAAAGGTTTAGGTTAGGCCTCTATTTATAGGAGTGTTAGGATTATTCTAGAGTTAGGGTTTAATTAGGAATTACTTAGGGAACAAGTCTTACTTAGAGAACAAGTTAGGTTAATGAGGAGGTGATTAGGAGATGCCTTGCCCGAAAATTAGAGGGGCATTTTAGGCATTTCCTTTATTATTTTTTTTTAAGTTTCGGCTAGGGCTTTTTAGGGTTAGGGTTTGGGATTTTTCACTTTAGTCCTTGTACTTTAATTTAGCTTAAATAGTTTCTTAATTATCCAAGTTTAATTATTTTAAGTGTACAAGTTTTAGAGTTATTCATTTGTTCACGAAAGTTTATTAACTCATTATTTTTATCTGTATTAACTTGTCGTTTACAAAGTTAATTATTATATTTTATATTTCTTAAAGCTTAATAATTATCGATTAAAGTTTAATTATATTGTTGGTCATTTAATAAGGAAAAGTGTAGAATGGAAAAAATGAGGGTCGTTATAGAGCAGACTTGCACTTTGAAACAAAAAATGAAATCTTTTGGTCTATTGAAATTATTGAAATGATTGTTTATGATAAAACTATGAACTCACCAACCCTTTAGTTGACACTTTAAAGCATGTTTATTCTCATGTATGAAAGAAATCTTCCGCCGTGCATTTGCTCATTTTAGAGATATTACTTGGAGTCATTCTTGGCATATAGAGGTCAGTACCTCGCGATGGGACCAAATGTTGATGACTTCGTTCAGGTGGATTAGGACGGGTTAAGACATATATATATATATATATATATATATACATATATATATATATACATATATATATACATATATATATATACATATATATATATATATATATATATATATATATATATATATATATATATATATATATTAAACATATAAAACGTACTACCATATATTTCGAAAGATTAGTACATTTTACAACATATCAAGAAATAGATTATTAAGGTTATTATCATTATCTTTTATTGTTATGAATTTTAGAAATTATATAAAATGATTTGAGTGTCACGTCTTCTTTAAAAAGGAATATAACTTTATAAATATCTGGAACCATTTTTTTAACAAATTGTTACCGAGCCATTTTAATAAGGATAAAGGTTTTAACGTTATCTTAAAATTTAGAATCCTTCTAAAAACCTTTTGATAAATTATAAATTATAATGGTCCGTGATTCAATTAATATAAATAAGTTATAACGTGTAATTAAAAATGTGTTTTTTGAATTATTTAATAAATGATATTAGTATTCGATTATTAAACCGATTAATATTTAGATAAGTTAACTTATGAGAATTTGATGCATAAATAAATTATATCAATTATATGTTTTAAAATATAAACGTTATAAGATATAATAATTTCTATTATTTAAACAATTCTAAAATGAACTTTGGAATATAATTAGTTTCAAAAAACTAAATATTATATTATTAAATAAATATTTAATATGTACAAACTATATTCTATATATATATTTTACAAAATGATAAAATATAATATTAACCTTGATATAAAACATTTTGATTTAAAATAATACTATTATATATATATATATATATATATATATATATATATATATATATATATATATATATGTATATATATATATATGTATATATATATATATATATATATATATATATATATATATATGTATATATATATATATATATGTATATGTATATGTATATGTATATATAATGAAATGATGATTTAAAGAAGCAAATGACCAAAACACTCAAATGATTAAAATACTCTTTGAATGGAATAGTTTTTCATTGATTTGAGTCTTGTTATTGATAAAGGTACATTACACGAAATATAAATTATCAATTTTCTAAGCATACAAAAATGCGTTCGAGAAACCGGAACCGGGACGTAAGTCAAGAGTCAACGTATAAATCTTTGAAACTAAAATTTCAAGTTAACTATGCACATGAATATAATATAATATATAATTAATTATATAAATTAAATATATAAATATATATTATATATTAAATAACGCAGCAGCCCACGTTTTAATCAAGTTTGGGTGCGAGACAGGTGGTCATGCGATCGCATGGCATTTAGCCTTCAGACCCATGCGATCGCATGGGGTCTGGAATCAGGAGAGGTTATAAAGCTCGATCAGTTTTGGACGAAATCATTCACACTCTATCTCTCAATCTCTCGATCTCTGGATCTCTCTCTATTAATATTTATTATTAATATTTATTATTATTATTATTATTATTATTATTATTATTATTATTATTATTATTATTATTATTATTTATTATTATTATTATTATTGTTGTTATTATTATTATTATTATTATTATTATTATTATTAATATTATTATTATTATTATTAAGATTAATATTATTATTAATCGTATACTTATTATTAGTAGTAATATTATTAGTAGTATTATACATAAAATATTACGATGAGGTCATGAGCGAGTTATTTCAAAACAGGTTTTTCGAACGGGATAGAGCTAAGGAAACTATGGGTTATAGCTATGGAGGTTATGGGTATTGTTCGGGGGTATTGCTCGTGAGGTCAAACTAGTGTTTATCATTTCCGTTGCGTCTACGTACTTTCCTGCAATATTGAATCACAATATTGATATGTGAGCATTCATATCTTATCTTTTATATATTAATAGTGTATCCCTGACTAGTGCTTGAGTATATATGATTATCCATGCTTGTATGCTTAATTTCGTTGTTAAATATTTTATGATAAATCACGAATTTAATACAAATGCTACTGAGATAAGGTATATGATATGCATGTCGTTGGAAAGCTGGCGAAAAATTAATAACTTTTCATTTAGAAATCGTGAGGTTTCGATGAACAGATTAAAAGATATGGTTAATTGAATTATCGTTAATTCTATTATTATTATTATTATTATTATTATTATTATTATTATTATTATTATTATTATTATTATTATTATTATTATTATTATTATTATTATTATTATCACTATCGTCGTTATTATTATCGTCATTATTATTATTATCTAATTATTATTATTATTATTATTATTATTATCATTATCGTTATCGATAAAGTATTATGATTAAAATTGTTATTGTTATTATTAATACTATCGTTATTATCACTAAAGTTATTATTAATATTATTTTTAGTATGATTGTTATTATTATTATTATCATTATAATAATTATTAGTATTATCATTAGTATTATTATAATTATTATTATTAGTATCATTATAAATAAAACTAATATTAGTATCATCTAATTATTATGATTACTATTATTATCATTATTATGAATATGATATAAAAGAGGACTAAAAACTATTAAACAAATCAATTAGGAAATAATGAATATAAGTATCATGATGAAATTAAAATATTGTAAGATATTGATTTAGATAAAAATATCGTTTTCATTATTTTTATCATTATTATTATTATTATTAAAAGTATCATTAATATTAAAACTATCATTTTTATTAAAAATATCATTTTTAATAGAAATGTGATTGTTATTATAAAATATCAATATTATTATCGTTTTAGTATTATTATTATTAAAAATTATCATTTTGAACAGAATTATTATTTTTATATAAGATATTATTATTATTATTACAGTTAATATTAAAAAGTATCGATATTATTAAAATTATCATGATTAAAATTATCATTTTATTATAATTAATATCATTATTAGTAAATAAATATTATTATTATTATTAGTAGAATAATAATAATTATTATTATTACTAGAATAATAATAATTATTATTATTACAAAATAATACAACTTTTACTTATTATTATTATCAATATTATTTTATCAAATAAATATGTAATATAAAGATATTTTTACCACACGTAATATAATTACATTAATAATATATACCACTATATTTTTATGATATTAAGTGAACTTTATAAATTTTATTACTTGAGATATATAAAAGTATATTTTTATCATATATAAATTTTAATATAAATTTTTATTTATTAATAAATGACTTGTATTATTTACTTTAATAAAATCTGATAAATATATTTAAATATATAAAACGACTATATTTAAGTTATATAATAAACATGTATAGATTTTTAGAGTCATTTGGGTCAAGTTGACTTTTGTTGGCTTTTGCATATCGGTCTCGAGCATTAGGATTGTGATACACTACGACTTGACCTAAATTGTTAGACAGATATTGACCAGCATATAAATATATACTTAATATAGGTTCGTGAATCCGAGGTTAACCCTGCACTTGTTCAGTGCCGTCATATGCATAATTACTACGAAATACAGTATTATGAGTTTCATTTGCTCCCTTTTTAAATGCTTTTGCAATATATATTTTTGGGACTTAGAATACATGCGCTGCTTTTATAAATGTTTGACAAAATAGACACAAGTAATTGAAACTACATTTCATGGTTGGATTATTAAACTGAATATGCCCTTTTTTAGCTTGGTAGCCTAAGAATTAAGAAAATGGCCCCTAATTGACGTGAATCCTAAAGATAGATCTATCGGGCCCAACGAGACCCATCCGATTTACGGATGATTTAGTACTTCGAATTTATCATGTCCGATGAGAGTCCCGGAATGATGGGGATATTCTATATGCATCTTATTAAGGTCGGTTACCAGGTGTTCACCGTATGAATGATTTTTATACACAGGTTATGTGTATAATGTTTTGTACACGAGATGAATGTGTGCAGTTAAATATTGAAATCTTGTGGTCTATTAAAATTATGGAAATGACCGATTATGATAAATTAATGAACTCACAAACCATTTGGTTGACATTTTAAAGCATGTTTATTCTCAGGTATGAAAAAAATCTTCCGTTGTGCATTTGTTCATTTTAAAGATATTACTTGGAGTTATTCATGGCATATTTCAAAAGACGTTGCATTCAAATCATTTGAGTTCAAAAAGATTGTTGATAGATGAATGACAAATTAGTCAATTATATTTGGGAAATATGATAATATCATGGGTATGCATATTTGTAAACTTTTGTTGAGATGAAAGTTTGTCTTTTAAAAAGAATGCAATGTTTGTAAAATGTATCATATAGAGGTCGGAACCTCGCAATGTAATCAACTAATGTGAATCGTTTATAATCGATTTGAATGGGTCATTTCAGTTGGTACTAGAGAAATGGTCTTAGCGAACCAGGTCTTGCATTAGTGTGTCTAACTGATAGATATTAAGATGCATTAATGAGTCTAGACTTCGACCGTGTCTGCATATCAAAAGTTTTGCTTATCATTTTTGTCGGAAATTACCTGCTTATCATCTCAAGTCTAGACGCATCTTACTGCATTCATTGCATAGATAGTGTATAGACAAATTCATATCTTTACATATCTATTACAGTAAACTCTGTCTGACATCTTTCGAAAATTTCTCCGTAACTTATGGGATCTTGGTATTATATATACATATGTAAACTATGTATTGAAGAATACCAAACCAAATCCTATAATTTATTTCATATCAAAAATCATTTCCCTGACGATACAAGATAGATGCGGCAACCCGTTCAAGTTCTTCGGATTCCGATATGGAGTTCCACTCGAGTTCTGAAAGCAGTGTGACCAGAATGGATCAACCAATTAGCCATCATCTATTCTGGATGAATTGGGGATGGGTTCCTAACCTACTTAATTATTGGAGACAAGAAGAAGGTGATCCCTTCCATCCACCATATTTCCATCTTGGCGAAGAACCTGAAGTACTTACCGGTGAACCTGTTCGAAATACCATTTTCTCTCTCATCTACAGAGTATCTTGTCACGATTATATACTATCTCAAATTCTAGATCTTATTCACCCACGTGTCCGAACTGACAATCATCCTAGTGTAATAGAAAAAGTCAACGAGCTTCACGCTCGGGTAGTGGCTTTGGAGAATATGGTGCAAAGATTACAAGCACCAGCATCAACAGTACCACCATCACCAACACCAACAGTACCATTACCACCACCAACAACAACCACACTCCATGCTTCAACATCGAAAACTGTCCCACGAGCATCAACGTCATACACACCATAGATACTAAGGAGTACCAACAACAATAACAGATGAAGTATTAATTCATAACTTCATTGGAGAAACATTCCGCGGTGATTATGTAATCTCTAAAGTCTTAGAGATTATCTATTCTAGCACCATAAATCAGATGAGTGGACTGAAATGATTGAAGGAAGAGTAGAAACCCTGAAAAGAAGGGTGCGTGATTTATAAGCTAGACTTGTTATATAAACGCCACTGGTAGTACCGCCAGCAACACCATCAGTATCACCAACACCAGCAACACCTATAGCACCACAAGCTACACCATCTCCATAAACATTACGATATCAATACCACAATCATCAATGGGTATATTGTGACGACCCGGAAATTTTCGACCAAATTTAAACTTAATCTTTATATGGTTTCGACATGATAAGCAAAGTCTATTAAATTGAATTTCAAAATTTTTGAACTATTTTACGAAATCATTTGACCTTCGACTGTTCTCGACGATTCACGAACAATAATTTGTAAATAGATACATATATATTTAAAAATATAAATATATATATTAATTCAAAAAATAATTTGAAATATTATATTATTTATGAAATGTCCCGTTCTTATTGATTAAAAATGTTCCATATTAATTGATTTCATTGCGAGGTTTTGACCTCTACATGAGACGTTTTTCAAAGACTGCATTCATTTTTAAAACAAACCATAACCTTTATTTCATAAATAAAGGTTTAAAAAGCTTTACGTAGATTATCAAATAATGATAATCTAAAATATCCTGTTTACACACGACCATTACATAATGGTTTACAATACAAATTTGTTACATCGAAATCAGTTTCTTGAATGCAGTTTTTACACAATATCATACAAACATGGACTCCAAATCTTGTCCTTATTTTAGTATGCAACAGCGGAAGCTCTTAGTATTCACCTGAGAATAAACATGCTTTAAACGTCAACAAAAATGTTGGTGAGTTATAGGTTTAACCTATATATATCAAATCGTAACAATAGACCACAAGATTTCATATTTCAATACACATCCCATACATAGAGATAAAAAATCATTCATATGGTGAACACCTGGTAACCGACATTAACAAGATGCATATATATAAGAATATCCCCATCATTCCGGGACACCCTTCGGATATGATATAAATTTCGAAGTACTAAAGCATCCAGTACTTTGGATGGGGTTTGTTAGGCCCAATAGATCTATCTTTAGGATTCGCGTCAATTAGGGTGTCTGTTCCCTAATTCTTAGATTACCAGACTTAATAAAAAGGGGCATATTCGATTTCGATAATTCAACCATAGAATGTAGTTTCACGTACTTGTGTCTATTTTGTAAATCATTTATAAAACCTGCATGTATTCTCATCCCAAAAATATTAGATTTTAAAAGTGGGACTATAACTCACTTTCACAGATTTTTACTTCGTCGGGAAGTAAGACTTGGCCACTGGTTGATTCACGAACCTATAACAATATATACATATATATCAAAGTATGTTCAAAATATATTTACAACACTTTTAATATATTTTGATATTTTAAGTTTATTAAGTCAGCTGTCCTCGTTAGTAACCTACAACTAGTTGTCCACAGTTAGATGTACAGAAATAAATCGATAAATATTATCTTGAATCAATCCACGACCCAGTGTATACGTATCTCAGTATTGATCACAACTTAAACTATATATATTTTGGAATCAACCTCAACCCTGTATAGCTAACTCTAACATTCACATATAGAGTGTCTATGGTTGTTCCGAAATATATATAGATGTGTCGACATGATAGGTCGAAACATTGTATACGTGTCTATGGTATCTTGAGATGATTTCTTCATTTTAAATCTATTTTGAGTGAATCAAATTGCTATGATTTCATATTGAACTTTATTTTATGAATCTAAACAGAAAAAGTATAGGTTTATAGTCAAAAAAATAAGTTACAAGTCGTTTTTGTAAAGGTAGTCATTTCAGTCGAAAGAACGACGTCTAGATGACCATTTTAGAAAACATACTTCCACTTTGAGTTTAACCATAATTTTTGGATATAGTTTCATGTTCATAATAAAAATATTTTTCCCAGAATAATAACTTTTAAATAAAAGTTTATCATAGTTTTTAATTAACTAACCCAAAACAGCCCGCAGTGTTACTACGACGGCGTAAATCCTATTTTACGGTGTTTTTCATGTTTCCAGGTTTTAAATCATTAAGTTAGCATATCATATAGATATAGAACATATGTTTAGTTGATTTTAAAAGTCAAGTTAGAAGGATTAACTTTTATTTGCGAACAAGTTTAGAATTAACTAAACTATGTTCTAGTGATTACAAGTTTAAACCTTCGAATAAGATAGCTTTATATGTATGAATCGAATGATGTTATGAACATCATTACTACCTCAAGTTCCTTGGATAAACCTACTGGAAATGATAAAAATAGATCTAGCTTTAAAGGATCCTTGGATGGCTTGAAAGTTCTTGAAGCAGAATCATGATACGAAAACAATTTCAAGTAAGATTTCCACTCGAAATAAGATTGTTATAGTTATAGAAATTGAATTAAAGTTTGAATATGATTATTACCTTGTATTAGAAAGATAACCTACTGTAAGTAACAAAGGTTTCTTGATCTTGGATGATTACTTGGAATGGATTTAGAAAACTTGGAAGTAAACTTGCAATCTTGGAAGTATTCTTGATTTTATGAAACTAGAACTTTTGGAATTTATGAAGAACACTTAGAACTTGAAGATAGAACTTGAGAGAGATCAATTAGATGAAGAAAATTGAAGAATGAAAGTGTTTGTAGGTGTTTTTGGTATTTTATGAGATATTTCATGCTAGTTGCCAAATGATGGTTCCCACATGTGTTAGGTGACTCACATGGGCTGCTAAGAGCTGATCATTGGAGTGTATATACCAATAGTACATACATCTAAAAGCTGTATATTGTACGAGTATGAATACGGGTGCATACGAGTAGAATTGTTGATGAAACTGAACGAGGATGTAATTGTAAGCATTTTTGTTAAGTAGAAGTATTTTGATAAGTGTCTTGAAGTCTTTCAAAAGTGTATGAATACATATTAAAACACTACATGTATATACATTTTAACTGAGTCGTTAAGTCATCGTTAGTCGTTACATGTAAATGTTGTTTTGAAACCTTTAGGTTAACGATCTTGTTGAATGTTGTTAACCCATTGTTTATTATAATAAATGAGATGTTAAATTGTTATATTATCATGATATTATGATATATAATATATCTTAGTATGATATATATATACAGTTAAATGCCGTTACAACGATAATCGTTACATATATGTCTCGTTTCGAAATCATTAAGTTAGTAGTCTTATTTTTACATATGTATTTCATTGTTAATACACTTAATAATATATTTACTTATCATTTAACATAATTAACCAAGTGTATCAATATCTTAATATGATTCATATGTACCTAGTAAGACGTTGTTATAACGATAATCGTTATATATATCGTTTTCGAGTTTCTTAAATTAATAGTCTCATTTTTATGTATATAACTCATTGTTAAAATACCTAATGAGATACATACTTATTATAAAATCATGTTAACTATATATATAACCATATATATGTCATTGTATAGTTTTTACAAGTTTTAACGTTAGTGAATCACCGGTCAACTTGGGTGGTCAATTGTCTATATGAAACCTATTTCAATTAATCAAGTCTTAACAAGTTTGATTGCTTAACATGTTGGAAACACTTAATCATGTAAATAACAATTTCATTTAATATATATATAAACATGGAAAAGTTCGGGTCACTACAATTTAGTTATTCGAATTAATTTTGTAAAATAAAATAAAATAAGATATAATAAAATTTATTGTTTAAGATGGATCTATATAAATATATAAAATTTTATTGAATATATTTATTATGTAATTATTGTTAAGTTAATTATTATCAATACTATTATAATGCAATTTATTATTATCACTTTTAATGTATATATCATTATTATTGATTATAATTATTATTAATACAATTATTATTATTTATATATTTATATATTTATTATTAATAATTATTAAATACAAATTTATCACAGATAACTACAAAATTTGTTTTAAATTACTATCAGATCTTTTAGAATTTGTCTACGAGATTAAAAGTAGATTCCATTGTCAAATTTCGTTACAAGTCACCATCTTCTTTAATTTTCTTTCTGTCCTTTTACCTCCTGGAAGAATATTTCTGTCGATAAACAATTGTGTGCTGTAAAGTTTGAGGGAATATGTATCATTTTGTTTTTGTCTCTCAATCATTCCTAAATATCTATTATATATTACTCTCCGTGTTATTAAATATCACAAAATCACTATCCCACTCAAACTAAATATCTATATGTATCCTGTTTCTTGTTTCCTATGAGCTCGATACAAAACCATCACCTTTTGATCAATTTGAACTCAAAGCTTGGATCATAAATCATCATCTAAATTTCTATATTATTTCTTTTTTGTTGTTATCGAACACCACTTCAACCATCTACAAACCACACCACTCACCATATAAACCACCACTTCACCATGTAACCATCAACAACTCGATCACCACCCTACCACTTTTCGTTTCACTTGGTAACCGAGAGTCACCATTACGAACCCACTTATGTTTCTGTGTTTAAGTATGAAACAAACACCCAACTTAAACCTTACCACAAACCACCACCAAGGACACTCTGTGTTTTTCTCCCTTCCTTATTTGGTCGATCTTCACAACCTCCTTCTTCGTTGAACCAATCACCAACTACCCTCACCACCTATTTTCTGTCATGAACAACCAATCACCATCACTTTCCTCCATCACCGCCACCCTACAAGCACTTATAAACAAACATCATCACCTCAATCCATCATTGCCATGAGAATAATACGCGTACTACTCGAACTCAACAGCTACCATCGTTCATCCCTCTATTTTTTCCTCTATCCCCTATATTACTACTGCTGCCACCTTCTTATTGCTGCTATAATTCACTGAATTGCTATGTGTATTCGTTTCTATTCCTGTCTGATCACAGCCATCGATAAATACCATCAATCTATTCTGCCTTTTTCAAATACAAATGTAATCGGTTTAAATGGGGAAACATGTTCACACCTTACAAGCTTTGATGGATTGGAGATATGGAATATCAAAATATTGTTAATAAATAAATAAAACTACCACTTGTTGTTATAAAGGTAATAGGATTAATAATAAAAAAAAGTGTCGGTAATGCATTAGTTGTTTATGAAACATTTTGAAGTGCAAAGTGGACGACAATGTCACTTTCTTTTGTGGGGGAGGCGATCGATTATTGTAGAGCCAATCTCGGTTCATTTGGGGTACGTAAAACCTCATAATATGGCACAACATATATTTTTTTGTTTGGCCTATCATATTATTCAATAAAAGTTTTACTAATAAATGTTTAAGATGTCATAAACTCAATTAGGCTTAGGTTGTATCTAAATGATGAACACTATCAGGAGGGTGACAATTAGATTATGAAAATGATGATGATGCGAGTGTATTATGATGATGATGAGTGTATTAAAATAATTATGATGATATAGGATACGTGATATTTGATGAAGATGATGCTTTAATAAAATGATGATCGTGATGGTGAATGAGATGATTAGATTATGAGAATGATATATGATAATGATCCTGTCACGATATAAGTTAATGATGATACTGTGATGATGAACGAAACCATTAGATAGTGATTACGAAAATATTAAATGAAGTAACAAAGAAGAAAGATGATAACTATGATATTGATAATGATTTAAGATGACGAGATGAAATAATTAAGATAATATTTTTGAAGTTGATGAATAGTTCTGGGTGTTGATTTAGAAGAAGAAGAAGAAGAATAAGAAAGGGAACCAGTTTAATTCAGGTTATAAATAATTTAAAGGGGTATAAAATAGAAAAGAAATAGATGGATCCATGGTGAAGAGTGTTTGTGTTAAGCGAGAGGTCTCGAGTTCGAACCTATACTGAGGCACTTTTTTTTTTAAAAGAAGTAGAAGACAAACAGTTATATTGGGTTAAATATATATGGTTTACTATTAATTTTAGAAAAATAGGCTAGCTCAGATGGTCTAAGGAAATGTCGGGTTAGCTGGAGGTCGCGGGTTCAAACCCGGGATTGGGCATTTTTTTTGGACTACTTCTTTGAGGTAGTTTACTTATTACTCACTATTATTATTATTATTATTATTATTATTATTATTATTATTATTATTATTATTATTATTATTATTATTATTATTATTATTATTATTATTATTATTATTATTATTATTATTATTATTATTATTATTATTGTTGTTGTTGTTGTTATTATTATTATTGTTATCATCATTAACATTAAAATTAACATTTTAATTAAAATTATAACTATCATTATTATTATCATTATTACTATCATTATTATTATTTTCATTAACATGATTTCTATATATAATTTTATTTACATTATATTCATTATCATTATTATTATCATTAGTAATATTATTATTACTACAAATATAATAACATTATTATATAAATATTTCATATAACAAATTAATGATTTTTGATATAATACCAACTAAATATATATATATATATGTATATATATATATATATATATATGTATATATATATATATATGTATATATATATATATTGTAATACAACTATATGTATGAATATTGATTATTTACAAAATAATTGTATATAAAATATAACTGAAGATATAAAATATAAATAAAGTATATATATTTTTATAAATATATAAATATTATGTAGGAGGAATTATGTGATTATATGTGTTAATATATATACTTGATATAGGTTCATGAATTCGAGGCCAACCTTGCATTGTTCAGTTCCGTCGTATGCATATTTTTACTACAACATATCGTAGTGTGAGTTTCATTTGCTCCCTTTTTAAATGCTTTTGCAATATATATTTTTGGGACTGAGAATACATGTGCTTTTATAAATGTTTGACGAAATAGACACAAGTAATCGAAACTACATTATATGGTTGGATTATCGAAATCGAATATCACCCTTCAAGTCTGGTAACCTAAGAATTAGGGAAATGACCCCTAATTGACGCGAATCCTAAAGATAGATCTATTGGTCCTAACAACCCTCATTAATGTCTATGGATGGCTTTAGTACTCCGAGATTATTATTATACAGACGTCGATGTCTGTGGAGATATTCTATGCATTATGGTTAATGTCGGTTACCAGGTGTTCAATCCATATGAATGATTTTTATGCAGATGGCTATATGCAAGCATAATGTTTATAAGAAAAGGAAATATGAAATCTTGTGGTCTATTAAAAATGATCGAAATAAATATTGATGATAAACTAATGAACTCACCAACCTTTTGGTTGACACTTTAAAGCATGTTTATTCTCAGGTATGAAAGAAATCTTCCGCTGTGCATTTGCTCATTTTAGAGATATTACTTGGAGTCATTCATGACATATTTCAAAAGACGTTGCATTCGAGTCGTTGAGTTAATCAAGATTATTATTAAGTCAATTATAGATTGATATGTTATGAAATGGTATGTATGCCGTCAACTTTTGATGAAATGAAAGTTTGTCTTTTAAAAACGAATGCAGTGTTTGTAAAATGTATCATATAGAGGTCAAGTACATCGCAATGTAACCAAATGTAATGTATTCATCCAGATGGATTAGGACAGGTCACTACATGTGGTATCAGAGCGGTGGTCTTAGCGAACCAGGTCTTGCATTAGTGTGTCTAACAGGTAGTTGTTAGGATGCATTATTGAGTCTGGACTTCGACCTAGTAGTTGATAGGATATATTAATAAGTCTGGACTTGAACCTGGTCTGAATGTCAAAAAGTTTTGCTTATCATTTCGTGTCGAAAATTACCTGCTTATCATTTATAGGGAATCACTTGCTTATCATTCTTAGTCTAGACACATATTACTGCATTGATTGCATGAATAGTGTATAGACAAAAATTCATATCTTAGCGTATCTATTACTGTAAACTTTGTCTGACATATTCTGCAAATTCCTCCGTAATCTACGGGTTCTCCTGTACTATATATAAGTATTCTATGTAAATAGAATATCATCCGACATTCGAAAATCATTTCATACTGAAAAACCCTTTACTCAATAGTATGAAATGGAACTCGTCACTAGTTCAAGTTCTTAGGAACCCAATAGGTATTTCGACATGGATGTTCACCTAAGCTCCGAAAGTAGCGTCACCAGAATGAATCAACTAATCATACATCCCCAATTCATCTGATGGGTTCGTAGTCGACTTAATTAATGGAAACGAGAAGAAGGCGATCTTTTCCACCAACCAAATTCACCTCTTGACGATGAACCTGAAGCACTTACCGGTGAACGTATCTGAAACACCATTTTCAGCCTCATTTCTAGAGTAGCTCGACATGATTATATTCTATCCACGATTCTAAACCTTATTCATCCACTCGTTCTGACCGACAATCATTCCGGAATTATGGAAGAAGCCAACGAGCTTCACGCTCGAGTAATCAATTTGGATAATATGGTGCAAAACTTACCAGCTTCAGCAACATCACCAGCACCAACAATACCACAAACATCAACACCAGTACCACCAACAACCTAAGTTTCAACATCACACGTCTCAACATCACCATCCATACCACGAACTTAATCATCATTCTACGAATCATTCTACATCAATTACCTTCGTTCTTCATGGCGATTATGTAATCTCTAATGTTTTAGAGATTATGTATTCTAGATCTAACGATAAACTAAATGAGTTTAATATCATATTAACTCATTAAATCCATGATTACATCTGAAGAAAATATATATGTATATATGTTTTCATAAAAATTGTAATTAAAAATTCTTTTATACAAACTGTTAATGGTGAAAATATTTTAACGGGTAGGTAATACCCGAGAAATATTTAGATTTCACATTAATAAGTTACACTGTACATTCTTCGAATCTGATTCAACAGTCATTTACTGTCCTACTTACATCCACATATATACATATCCGTTCACCACAGAATAACCATTTGCATTCAATTTCATGTTTGGATTTTGACCTATCAGAATCCAACAAGTGGCATAATGAAGAAAACATTTGAAAAAATAAAATTTGTTAGAAACAGACAAATTAACAATGAGAAATTTTGTTAAGAATCTACGCTAACAAAATCCTAGCTAACTGTTCCTAGCTAACTATTGATTCCTTATTACATTTTATTTATCGCAATTTATTTATCGTAATTTTAATTCTCGCAATTTTATTTATCGTCATTTAATTTCTGTTATTTATTTTACGCACTTTAAATATCGGGACACGTATACAATGTTTTGACATATCATATTGACGTCATCTATATATATTATTTGGAATAACCATAGACACTCTATATGCGGTAATGTTCGAGTTAGCTATACAGGGTTAAGGTTGTTTCTAAATAATATATATACTTTGAGTTGTGATCGAGTCTGAGACATGTATACAATGGGTCAAGACACATATTAATTAATTCGAATATTGTAAATTAAACAATATATAAATTATTGAACTACTAACTGTGGACTACTAACATTGGACAACTAAAATGAAATAAAATATTGATTATAACATATGAAACTAAACATTCCTTCAAGTTTGCCACTTGATTTCATCTTAAACCACATTCGTATCTCGACGATTACAATCTGCGTTTAAACCTTTCATGATTCTTGAAAACACCTCAATCAAGAGGATGAACCAACCGCACTTCATCTACTGAAGAAAAGATTGATGCATATAATTATGCAGTTGAAAACACTCGGAACCTGAGTAAACGTTTAACACGTATCTGTGCTAGCTCCTTTGGCATTGTTATTACTGAAAATAACTTTTCAATCCCTTTCCAAAGTAGCCAATTTTGTCACAGCTCCAACAAATCAACTTCGACCTTTCATTCGAATAAACCTTATTATAACTTTGACATAAGTTGCCCTTCGTCATCGTTACCGGGCAACCGTTTATATTCCATCACATTAGCAGTAAACTTATAAACAACTTCATTGATCTTTGACTTTCCGAAAAGTCATTATATTCATTGAAACTCTATCATGTACTCATCTGCATCTTGTAACGGTAATTATCATACCAAAAAGCTTAAATCATTATTCTCAAATTTCGCAACAATTCTACGCCAACCGTTATATATGTACATATAACATCTATCTCCAAAACTTATGTACTTCAATTGTGAAATCTGAAAAGCACCCCAAACTACGAATTAGTTCTTCGAATTTTTGGAAAATGCTGATGAAGCAGCAAAAACTGAAAATGACCTTAACAGTCAAAAGTTTGATGATAAAGAATAGTGGCTCAGATAATGAGAAAATTTGGTACTGAAAAACGGATAGAGCAAACCCTGAAGAAGACTATGGACAAATCACAAAGACAAAATCTGCCTTCAAAGAATCCAAATGATTCAGTATCTGCTGAAGTCATTAACGAATACCTTGCTCCCGACTCTACACTTATACGAACAAATTTCATCATCATCCATCGATAGTAGAAATTATAAGATATCATTGTATCTTTCATTATAAATATCTTCGATATTTCTGAAGATATTTTCATAATTATTCTTATCTGAAGTCATTTATCTCTTCGTGTTATCTGTATACATCATAAAGGAAACTATTTAGTTTCTATATTCTGTAAACCTTCGAGTTTAAATTATGAATGTTTTTGAAGTAGTGTTGGGAACTGAAGCATGAGTTAGTATAATATGATGACACTTGATCAACATGATTATATTACAGTAAGTCATGCTGAGTTTCTAATGGAACATGATGATTCACAGACTCTATCGTCATTATGTGCCATGTTACACGACTCTTATATTCTACTAAATCTCTAAACAAAATCAAGAATATATTTTCTTGATAATTCTATTTTTTCCAGTAACTTCTGATAACTTGGCAAATGTTTTGGAAATATGAATTGAAGTATAAAAGATGAGAGTTGTGGAAATAATGGGACGGAAGAAGTTCATTTATAGTGAAATATCTGATAGAGCAATCGAAACAGATTATTGCATTTAATCAAGAAGATTCTAATTTCCTTAATTACCGGAGAACCAAATCTTACTACGAAGATTTCCTCTAGATTCCTTAAATTCCGAAAATCAACCGTGACTACGTCACCGGTTAAGACGAACTTGCAGTTACTCATTTCATTCTTTTGTGATAGCTTCACTCGTACTCTTCGAGTAGTTGAATTATCTTATCCATATTACTCAACAATAATAAAACTCTATTTATCAGCTCATATTCGTCAGGAAAACATTCTTATTGTTAGCCATGATGATCCCACTCAAATTTTGGGACAAAATTTCTTTAACGGGTAGATGGTGTGACGACCCGGAAATTTTCGACCATATTTAAACTTAATCTTTATATGGTTTCGGCATGATAAGCAAAGTCTATTAAATTGAATTTCAAAAATTTTGAACTATTTTAAGAAATCATTTAACCTTCGACTGTTCTCGACGATTCACGAACAACTATTTGTAAATAGATACATATATATTTAAAAATATAAATATATATATTAATTCGAAAAATAATTTGAAATATTATATTATTTAGTTATTAGAATTAATTTTGTAAAATAAAATAAAATAAGATATAATAAAATTTATTGTTTAAGATGGGTCTATATAAATATATAAAATTTTATTGAATATATTTATTATGTAATTATTGTTAAGTTAATTATTATCAATACTATTGTAATGCAATTTATTATTATCACTTTTAATGTATATATCATTATTATTGATTATTATTATTATTATTATTTATTATTAATATAATTATTATTATTTATATATTTATATATTTAATATTAATAATTATTAAATACAAATTAATCACAGATAACTACAAAATTTGTTTTAAATTACTATCAGATCTTTTAGAATTTGTCTGCGAGATTAAAAGTAGATTCCATTGTCAAATTTCGTTACAAGTCACCATCTTCTTTAATTTTCTTTCTGTCCTTTTACCTCCTAGAAGAATATTTCTATCGATAAACAATTGTGTGTTGTAAAGCTTGAGGGAATATGTATCATTTTGTTTTTATCTCTCAATCATTCCTAAATATCTATTATATATTACTCTCCGTGTTATTAAATATCACAAAACCACTATCCCACTCAAACTAAATATCTATATGTATTCTACTTCTTGTTTCCTATGAGCTCAATACAAAACCATCACCTTTTGATCAATTTCAACTCAAAGCTTGGATCATAAACCATTATCTAAATTTCTATATTCTTTCTTTTTTGTTGTTATCGAACACCACTTCAAACGTCTACCAACCACACCACTCACCATATAAACCGCCACTTCACCATGTAACCATCAACAACTCGATCACCACCCTACCACTTTTCGTTTCACTTGGTAACTGAGAGTCACCATTACGAACCCATTTATGTTTTCTGTGCTTAAGTATGAAACAAATACCCAACTTAAACCTTACCACAAACCATCACCAAGGACACCCTGCGTTTTTCTCCCTTCCTTATTTCGTCGATCTTCACAACTTCCTTCTTCATTGAACCAATCACCAACTACCCTCACCACCTATTTTCTGTCATGAACAACCAATCACCCTTACTTTCCTCCATCACTGCCACCCTACAAGCACTTATAAACAAACATCATCACCTCAATCCATCATCGCCATGAGAATAATACGAGTACTACTCGAACTCCACAACCACCATCGTTCATCCCTCTATTTTTTTCTCTCTCCCCTATACTACTGCTACTGCCACCTTTTTATTGCTGCTATAATTCACTGAATTGCTATGGGTATTCATTTCTATTCCTTTCTGATCACAGCCGTCGACAAATACCATCAATCTATTCTGCTTTTTTCAAATACAAATGCAATCGGTTTAAATGGGGAAAACATGTTCACACTTTACAAGCTTTGATGGATTGGAGATATGGAATATCAAAATATTGTTAATAAATAAATAACACTAACTTGTTATAAAGGTAATAGGATTAATAATAAAAAAAAGTGTCGGTAATGCATTAGTTGTTTATGAGACGTTTTGAAGTGCAAAGTTGACGACAATGTCACTTTCTTTTGTGGGGAGGTGATCGAGTATTGTGGAGCCAATCTCGGTTCATTTGGGGTACGTGAAACCTCATAATATGGCACAACATATATTTTTTTGTTTGGCCTATCATATTATTCAATAAAAGTTTTACTAATAAAAGTTTAAGATGTCATAAACTCAATTAGGCTTAGGTTATATCTAAATGATGAACACTATCATGAGGGTCACAATTAGATTATGAAAATGATGATGATGCGAGTGTATTATGATGATGATGAGTGTATTATAATAATTATGATGATATAGGATACGTGATATTTGATGAAGATGATGCTTTAATAAAATGATGATCGTGATGGTGAATGAGATGATTAGATTATGAGAATGATATATGATAATGTTCCTGTCACGATACAAGTAAATGATGATACTGTGATGATGAACGAAACCATTAGATAGTGATTATGAAAATATTAAATGAAGTAACGAAGAAGAAAGATGATAACTATGATATTGATAATGATTTAAGAAGACGAGATGATATAATTAAGATAATATTTTTGAAGTTGATGAATAGTGCTGGGTATTGATTTAGAAGAAGAAGAAAAAGAAAGGGAACCAGTTTAATTCTGGTTATAAATAATTCAAAGGGGTATAAATCAGAAAAGAAATAGATGGATCCATGGTGAAGAGTGTGTGTTAAGTGAGAGGTCTCGAGTTCGAGCCTATACTGGGGCACTTTTTTTTTGAAAAAGAAGCAGAAGACAAACAGTTATATTGGGTTAAATATATATGGGTTAGTATTAATTTCAGAAAAATAGGCTAGCTCAGCTGGTCTAAGGAAATGTCGGGTTAGCGGGAGGTCGCGGATTCAAACCCGGGCTTGGGCATTTTTTTTAGGACTACTTCTTTGAGGTAGTTTACTTATTTCTCACTATTATTATTATTATTATTATTATTATTATTATTATTATTATTATTATTATTATTATTATTATTATTATTATTATTATTATTATTATTGTTATTATTATTATTGTTATCATCATTAACATTAAAATTAACATTTTAATTAAAATTATCACTATCATTATTATTATCATTATAACTATCATTATTATTATTTTCATTAACATGATTTCTATATATAATTTTATTTACATTATTTTCATTATCACTATTATTATCATTAGTAATATTATTATTACAGTATTATTATTACTACAAACATAATAACATTATTATATAAATATTTCATATAACAAATTACTGATTTTTGATATAATACCAACTATATATATATATATATATATATATATATATATATATATATATATATATATATATATATATATATATATATATATATATATATATATATATATATTGTAATACAACTATATGTATGAATATTGATTATTTACAAAATAACTGTATATAAAATATAACTGAAGATATAAAATATAAATAAAGTATATATATTTATATAAATATATAAATATTATGTAAGGGGAATTATGTGATTATATGTGTTAATATATATACACTTGATATAGGTTCGTGAATCTGAGGCCAACCTTGCATTGTTCAGTTCCGTCGTATGCATATTTTTACTACAAAATATCGTAGTGTGAGTTTCATTTGCTCCATTTTTAAATGCTTTTGTAATATATATTTTTGGGAACGAGAATACATGCGCTTTTATAAATGTTTGACGAAATAGACACAAGTAATCGAAACTACATTATATGGTTAGATTATCGAAATCGAATATCGCCCTTCAAGTCTGGTAACCTAAGAATTAGGGAAATGGCCCCTAATTGACGCGAATCTTAACGATAGATCTATTGGACCTAACAACCCCCATTCATGTCTATGGATGGCTTTAGTACTTCGAGATTATTATTATACAGACGTCGATGTCTGTGGGGATATTCTATGCATTATGGTTAATGTCGGGTGTTCAATCCACATGAATGATTTTTATGCAGATGGCTATATGCATGCATAATGTTTATAAGAAAAGGAAATATGAAATCTTGTGGTCTATTAAAAATGATGGAAATGAATATTGATGATAAACTAATAAACTCACCAACCTTTTGGTTGACACTTTAAAGCATGTTTATTCTCAGGTATGAAAGCAATCTTCCGCTGTGCACTTGCTCATTTTAGAGATATTACTTGGAGTCATTCATGACATATTTCAAAAGACGTTGCATTCGATTCATTGAGTTCATCAAGATTATTATTATTAAGTCAATTATAGATTGATATGTTATGAAATGGTATGCATGCCGTCAACTTTCGATGAAATAAAAGTTTGTCTTTTAAAAACGAATGCAATGTTTGTAAAATGTATCATATAGAGGTCAAGTACCTCGCGATGTAACCAAATGTAATGTATTCATCCAGATGGATTAGGACGGGTCACTACATATATCAAAATAACGAATTATGGAGTATTAACTCATTATTTCCAAAGAATTTATATATTATATATATAAATTTTGGAAACCCTAATATATCTTTTCGTACTAAGCTATTATGTATGAATTGAAAAAGGGTAGATACTACTCGGTTAATTCATATTCATGTTACTAATATGCTATAATGTACATCATTCGTTAACAACTTAACCATCGTTAACTACAATCTCTGTTTCAACTCAATGAATTCCATTTCATAACAAACCAAGTGTATTATTCAATTATATGTTTGATTTTACACTTTCATTTTCTATATGCTTAAAACTCCCTAGAAAACATCATCGTATCTTGCAAAGTTCACAAGAATTCCACGAACATCAACATCCTTCACCGAGGAATATCAATTAGTATAGATAATGAAGTACTAATTACATTAGTGATCCACTCCGTGAAAATTATGTAATCTTTAATGTTTTAGTGATTATTCATTTCTAGTTTCGCCCGAAAATCAAATTAGTTTAATATTATATTAACTCAGTAAATCTGTATTACGTCTGCAGAAAATATACATACATATATTTTCATAGAGACTGTAATAAAATTCTCTTGTACAAAATATTACTTGTAAAACTTTTAACGGGTAGGTAATACCCGAGAGATATATAAATTCACAATTAATATGTTACATTCTTCGATTCTGATGCAGCAAATCATTAACTATACTCACTACTTTCACAACGATATACATCCTTTCATAAAAATCAGGACAGCCATTTTCTTACAAATTCGATTAAATATTCTGATTTTGACAAATCAAAATCCAAGTCAAGATTTAACAGAAGACATCACTCTTAGAGTAATACATCTTTCAAAGCCATACTTTGAATTCAAAACTGTGCTAGAACATCACTTCTATTCGTAAAACTCAGAAAAATATTCATGTCGTTAAAAATTCTAAAACATCATATGTATACTGACAATTATAATCTGCGTTCAAACCCTTCATAATTCTTGAAAATCCCTCAATTAAGAAACAACCAAGAGGATGATCCAACCACACGTTATCTACGAAAAGAAGAATTTATGCATATAGGCATGCACCTGGAAAACTCTTGGAATCTAAGTAGAAGTTTAAAACGAATCTATGATCCCTTGGCGTTGTTATTACCGAAAATAACTTTACAATCGCTCTCCAAAGTAGCCGATTTTGTCACACCTCCAACAAATCAACTTTGACTTTTCATTCAATTTAACCTTATTGTAACCTTGATACATACGTCTGTCCTTTTCTTATCGTTACCGGGGAACCTTTTATATCCCATTACATTAACAGTAAACTTACCAGCAACTTCATTGATCTTTGACTTAAATCTCTCCGAAAAACCATTATATTTGTTCATTAAAACCCTATCATATACTCATCCGCATCTTATAACGAGAATTGCCATACCAATTACTGGGAATCAGCAATCAGTATTTCGAATCTCACAGCGTTTCTACATCAATAGTTATATGTGCACATATAACATTTACCTCTTAAAAATTTTGATCTTCTATTCTGAAATTCTGAAAAGCATCCAGTCTACAAATCAATACTCTGAATTTTGAAAAAGCTGAATGAAGCAGCAAAAACTGTATTGACTTTAACAGTCAAAAGTTTGATGATAAAGAAGGATACGTTAGAAAGAGCTCAAAAGAAAATTTGGAACTGAAAAACAGATTGAGCAAACTATGAAAAAGGCTGTGGACAAATCACAAAGACTAAACTTGCCTTCAAAGAATCCAAATGATTCAGTATCTACTGAAGTCGTTAATGAATACCTTGCTCCTGACTCTAAATCTTTACGGACAAATCTTCTTCATCAACCTTCGATATTAGAAATTCTAAGATATCATCGTATTTTCATTATAAATATCTTCGATATTTCTAAAGATATCTTCATAACTATTATGATCTGTAATTATTTAACTCTTCGCACTATCTACTTTACGTCATAAAAGAAATTGTTTTAGTTTCTAAATTCTGAAACCTTCGAGTTTAAAGTATGAATGTTTTTGAAGTAGTGTTGGGAATTGAAGCATGAGTTTGTATAATATAATGACACTTGATCAATGTGATTATATTATAGTAAGTCATGTTGAGTTTCTAATGGAACATGATGATTTACAGACCATAACATTATTATCTGCCATGTTACATAACTCTTTCATTCTATTTAACCTCTAAAGATATCAAGAAATATTTTTCTTGATGATTCGGTCTTTTCCATGATTTTCTGGTAATTTAACAAGTCAGATCGTGCTATTACCATTTCTTTCTTAGAAAATTAGTATTGTTCATCTGAAGCATCATACCTACGAATTCTGGACCATTATTCGCTTGACTTGAAGTCAGAAAGAGGAGACAAAAGCATGGAACTCTTAAATATAAAAGAAAATATAAAGCCCGATAGCAACACATAAATTACAAACCGTGCATATCAATACGTATTGCAACATAAAGGCACGGGAGAATTAAGAACACTATAATCCCAAGGTAATAATAGAAGAAGATAGATTCCTCCAGTGGCAAATGAAAAAGAAGAATGAAAGATACGATAGCCGGAAAAATATCAAGGATCAGAACTGGATGAAGCATTTTCACAATCTTTTAAAAGTATGAAATAAGGAAGAAGATGTAGGGGTGATGAAAATAATGGAAAGGAAGAGGGTGAATTTAGAGTGAAATATCAGACAGAGCAATCAAGACAGATTATCGCATTTAACCAAAGAGGATCTTAATTTCCTTAATTACCGAAGAATCAAATCTTATTACGAAGATTTCCTCTAAATCCCTTAAATTTCGGAAATCAACTGTGACTACGTCACCGGTTAAGACGCACCTGCATTTACTCATTTCACTCCTTTGTGATAACTTCACTCGTACTCTTCACAAAAATCCAATTGTTTTATCCATGTTACTCGCTGATGATAAAACTTTAATTTTCAGCTCGTATGCGTTATGAAAACATACTTATTGTCAGCCATGGCCATCCTAATCAAATTTCGGGACGAAATTTCTTTAACGGGTAGGCACTGTGATGACCCGAAAATTTCCGACCAAATTTAAACTTAATCTTTATAAGATTTTATGTTTCCGACACGATAAGCAAAGTCTGTAATGTTGAAGTCTTAAAAACTTTGAACTATGTTCAGGTATTCATTTACCCTTCGACTGCTCTCGATGATTCACGAACCATTATGTGTGTGTGTATATATATATATATATATATATATATGTGTGAATATTAAATTGAGAAATATTAATAAAACATTTAACGGGTTGGTTGATATAAAAATAAGTTATGAAATTTATTATATGACTTAAAAATATTAACAAAGTATTAAATGTATAACGTTATACTTATTCGTTTTAAATAAACATCTATGTAATAAAATGTGTTATGTGAAACGTGTGTATATATGTATATATAAACAAAGTATATTGAACTTATATATAAGCAGTTTCAAATACAATTAATAGATATAGTAACACTTGATTGTTATTAAACAAACTTATGAGGATTTAAAATAAACATAAGTTCTAGTAATAGAGTATGTGATCTGAATATAATTAGTTTTAGAAAAATAAACTTTATGATAGTCATTTGATTTAGTTTCAAACGTACGAAAATGTTTTCAGTCTAAAAGAATTCTATTATTAAAATATTTTATAATGTAATTTGAATATGTATATAAAACCTAATTAAAATTTATGCTATATATATATTAAATCACACACACACACACACACACACACACATATATATATATATATATATATATATATATATATATATATATATATATATATATATATATATATATATATATATATATATATATATTATTTTAAAGATATAAAACGTACTACGATATATTTTGAAAGATTAGTACATTTTACAACATATCAAGAAGTAGATTATTAAGGTTATTATCATTATCTTTTATTGTTATGAATTTTAGAAATTATATAAAATGATTTGAGTGTCACGTCTTCTTTAAAAAGGAATATAACTTTATAAATATATGGAACCATTTTTTGATAAATTGTTACCGAGCCATTTTAATAAGGATAAAGGTTTTAACGTTATCTTAAAATTTAGAATCTTTCTAATAACCTTTTGAAAAATTATAAATGATAACGGTCCGTGATTCAATTAATATAAATAACTTATAACGTGTAATTAAAAACGTGATTTTTGAATTATTTAATAAACAATATTAGTATTCGATTATTAAACCGATTGATATTTAGATAAGTTAACTTATGAGAATTTGATGCATAAATAAATTATATCAATTATATGTTTTAAAATATAAACGTTATATGATATAATAATTTCTATTATTTAAACAATTCTAAAATGAACTTTGAAATATAATTAGTTTTAAAAAACTAAATATTATATTATTAAATAAATATTTAATATGTACAAACTATATTTTATATATATATTTTACAAAATGATAAAATATAATATTAACCTTGATATAAAACATTTTGATTTAAAATAATACTATTATATATATATATATATATATATATATATATATATATATATATATATATATATATATATATATATATATATATATATATATATATATATATATATATATATATATATATATATAACAAAAGGATGATTTAAAGAAACAAATGACCAAAACACTCAAATGAATAAGTTACACTTTGAATGGGATAGTTTTATATTGATTTGAGTCTTGTTATTGATAAAGGTACATTACACGAAATATAAAGTATCAATTTTCTAAGCATACGAAAATGCGTTCAAGAAACTAGGACGTAAGTCGAGCGTCAACGTATAAATCTTTGAAACTAAAATTTCAAGTTAACTATGCACATGAATATAATATAATATATAATTAATTATATAAAGTAAATATATAAATATATATTATATATTAAATAACGCAGCAGCCCACGTTTTAATCAAGTTTGGGTGCGAGACAGCTGGTCATGCGATCGCATGGCATTTAGCCTTCAGACCCATGCTATCGCATGGGGTCTGGAATCAGGAGAGGTTATAAAATCTCGATCAGTTTTGGACGAAATCATTCACACTCTATCTCTCAATCTCTCGATCTCTCTCTATTAATATTTATTATTATTATTATTATTATTATTATTATTATTATTATTATTATTATTATTATTATTATTATTATTATTGTTGTTATTATTATTATTATTATTATTATTATTATTATTATTATTATTATTATTATTATTAATATTATTATTAATCGTATTGTTATTATTTTAGTAATATTATTAGTAGTATTATACATAAAATATTATTCATATCTTATCTTTGATATATTAATAGTGTATCCCTGACTAGTGCTCGAATATATGATTATGCATGCTTGTATGCTTAATTTCGTCGTTAAATAGTTTATGATAAATCACAAATTTAATACATATTCTACTGAGATAAGGTATATGATATGCATGTCGTTGGAAAGATGGCGAATAATTAATAACTTTTCATTTAGAAATTGTGAGGTTTTGATTAACGGATTAAAAGATATGGTCAACTGAATTATCGTTAATTCTATTATTATTATTATTATTATTATTATTATTATTATTATTATTATTATTATTATTATTATTATTATTATTACTATCATCGTTATTATTATCGTCATTATTATTATTATCTAATTATTATTATTATTATTATCATTATCGTTATCAATATAAGTATTATCATTAAAATTGTTATTGTTATTATTAATACTATCATTATTATCACTAAAGTTATTATTAATATTATTATTAGTATGATTGTAATTATTATTATTATTATTATTATTATTATTATTATTATTATTATTATTATTATTATTATTATTATTATTATTATTATTATTATTATAATTTTTAGTATTATCATTAGTATTATTATAATAATAATTATTAGTATCATTATCATTAAAACTAATATTAGTATCATCTAATTATTATGATTACTATTATTATCATTATTATGAATGCAATATAAAAGAGGACTAAAAACTATTAAACAAATCGATTAGGAAATAATGAATATAAGTATCATGATGAAATTAAAATATTGTAAGATATTGATTTAGATAAAAATATCATTTTCATTATTTTTATCATTATTATTATTATTATTATTATTATTATTATTATTATTATTATTATTATTATTATTATTATTATTATTATTATTATTATTATTATTATTTTTATTATTATTATTATTAAAAGTATCATTAATATTAAAACTATCATTTTTATTAAAATTATCATTTTTAATAGAAATATAATTGTTATTATAAAATATCAATATTATTATCATTTTAGTATTATTATTATTATTAAAAATTATCATTTTAAATAGAATTATTATTTTTATATAAAATATTATTATTATTACAGTAAATATTAAAAAGTATCGTTATTATTAAAATTATCATGATTAAAATTATCATTTTATTATAATTATTATCATCATTAGTAAATAAATATTATTATAATTATTATTAGTAGAATAATAATAATAATTATTATTATTATTACAAAATAATACAACTTTTACTCATTATTATTATCAATATTATTTTATCAAATAAATATGTAATACAAAGATATTTTTACCACACGTAATATAATTACATTAATAATACATACCACTATATTTTTATGATATTAAGTTAACTTTATAAATTTTATTACTTGAGATATACAACAACAATAACAACAACAACAATACTCAATCCCACGAAAGTAGGGTATGAGAGAGGTAGGTGTAGACAATCATTTCTCGTACCCTAGATTAGAGGGAAGTCACTATTCTATCCGCGGGTATAGAACCCTCGACTAGATAAGGTCGTCCCTCCCTCTACTCTAGAGCAAAAGAGATTGCTTCCTAAAGGTTATTTGAGATATATAAAAATATATTTTTATCATATACAAATTTTAATATAAATTTTTATTTATTAATAAATGACTTGTATTATTTACTTTAATAAATCTAATAAATATATTTAAATATATAGAATGACTATAATTAAGTTATATAATAAACATGTATAGATTTTTGAAGTCATTAGGGTCAAGTTGACTTTTGTTGACTTTTGCATATCGGTCTCGAGCATTAGGATTGTGATACACTACGACTTGACCTAAATTGTTTGATACGCTCCTTCTTATTCAAATACGGTACCATTGTTGGTCACTCCTCAAAATTTCGGGACAAAATTTTCTTTAATAGGTGGGTAATGTAACGACCCGGATTTTTCGACTTGCTTTTGTGCTTTGTGCTTTCATAAAACTGCGTATATGTGCGTACTAAGCTAGTTTATGCTCTGGGATCTTATTTAATGATTAATTACTTTCATTAATATCTTACAACATGCTATTAAGTGTGTAATCACTTAACTTGATCCCCGAATGCTTTTACGACCGTTGGTGTTACTTGACGTTTGAAACGAGCTATGTACTTGGTACACATTTGAGATATATAAAAATATATTTTTATCATATATAAATTTTAATATAAATTTTTATTTATTAATAAATGACTTGTATTATTTACTTTAATAAAATCTAATAAATATATTTAAATATATAGAATGACTATAATTAAGTTATATAATAAACATGTATAGATTTTGGAAGTCATTAGGGTCAAGTTGACTTTTGTTGACTTTTGCATATCGGTCTCGAGCATTAGGATTATGATACACTACGACTTGACCTAAATTGTTTGATACGCTCCTTCTTATTCATATACGGTACCATTGTTGGTCACTCCTCAAAATTTCGGGACGAAATTTTCTTTAATAGGTGGGTAATGTAATGACCCGGATTTTTTGACTTGCTTCTGTGCTTTGTGCTTTCACAAAACTGCGTATATGTGCGTACTAAGCTAGTTTATGCTCTGGGATCTTATTTAATGATTAATTACTTTCATTAATATCTTACAACATGCTATTAAGTGTGTAATCACTTAACTTGATCCCCGAATGCTTTTACGATCGTTGGTGTCACTTGACGTTTGAAACGAGCTATGTACTTGGTACACGTTTAACTTTGGTCATAATCGGAATATTATGACTACGTAATACTAATTGTTATTTCCTAATAACAATTACTTGGGTTTTTGGATGCTTAATTACGCTTAGTAATTACTAGAACACACTAGTTAGTTTTGTTGGACTTTCTACCTTGTTGGACTTTAGCCCACCCTAGTTAACTTAGTGGACCACTTAATGGCCCATGTAATTATAATTTAGTCCATGTAAATAATGAGACAAGTATCATGCATGCTTATGTACTAATACTTGCATTTTGTCTCAAACCACCCAACATCCCAACACCACTTTGTACCACCACCATGGACCACACCATGCCACCACCACATGAGGCCAAAATGGTCCCCCTGAAACCGTCAGCCAACCCACCACCCACACCACCACTTCATTTTTTTAATCTCACTTCATTCTCTCATTTCACTTCATTCAAACACATACACTTCTCTCTACTTTCTCACTCTAAAGTTTTCTCTCAAATATTTGAAGAACTTGTAAGTGTTCTTGATCTTCTTTTTCTTCATCATTTTCGTGAATCATCATCATCATAATTCAAGATTCATGTTTTGTAACTTGAATCATTATATATCTTGTGACTTTAAACTTTAATTTGAAGAAAGTGCAAGAACATGAAGGGTTAAAGCTTTTTAGCTTTTAATCTTCTTTACTTATGTTAGATCTAAGTTTTAAAACTTAAGATCTCTTTATTATGTTTAAAGATCAAAACCTATGTTTATGATCTTCATGTAAGTTGTAAGATCCAACACTTTACTTTATGGATCTTCAAGAAAGTTTGAAATACAAGCTTACTAGCTTGATGTTTCTACAAAAAGTTGGTTAAGATCAAAAGTTTACAAACTTATGATCTTCTTAAGTTTGTTGTAGCTTAGATTTGTGACTTGTGTTTGCATGAAACAAAAGATACAAGCTTACTAGCTTGAGACCTCATAATTATTGTTAGAAATCCAAGCTCTCTAGCTTAGGGTTTCATTTTTGTGTTTTATCTAAGTAGTGTGACTTATGATCTTCTATTTTTGTTTAAACAAAAGTTCATTTGATTATGTTCACTTTAATTTACAAGATCTAAGTTTTGTAACTTATGATTGTGTAAAAGTTGAAAGTCTAAGTATTATGACTTAGGATTTCACCAAGAATATGGGATCTAGACTTTTTAGTCTAAGGTCTTTAATATTTAGCTAAGATCTAAGTTCTATAGCTTAAGGTCCTGCTTATTTAGTTTGATTCAAAGTTTATAACTTAATAGAACTTGTGATTGTGTTGAAACTAGGAAATTGATGTAACTTTGGTTCATCATCTTGCTCAAACTCTTGCATGAGTTGTATTTTGTTTCCTAGTCTTAACTTTGTGTGTTTATGGTTAAACCTTGGTTAAAGTGATGCTAAAACATCAAGATTTGTACACTTGAGGCTTATACGCATCAAGGATGAGAACCGTGATGAGCATCAAACACCAAGAAACCCACCAGAGCACTTACTTTCTGTTTTTAAGGGTCAGATCAGGCTCCCGGGCTTCTAGAAAAGTTGATTTCTAGTTAGTTCGGTTCGAGTAGATGACTTTTTGTTTAAGACTCGTCTTAATCCAATTTACGGTTTAGGATTTATAGCCTTCCGAAAGTCACTACGCCTTCGTAATGCTGTGCACTTATACCGTCACCACTGTCAAACGAAGACGAGTTAAGTTCTGAAAATTGGTCAGCAGTAGGAGGACTCACATACGGAGCCTTGGCTACTGGTCTCACGTCATTTCAGTTGGTATAGAGGTCGTTGCAGCTGAACGAAGTCAGCCTTTGTTTCGATCTCTATTCTTGATTGAAAACTTACTTTACTTTTTACATATGATGTTGAAGACGATGACACTTAAGACTTAAATTACGTACTTTTTGTGACGACCCGGAAATTTCCGATCAAATTTAAACCTAACCTTTATATGTTTCCAACACGATAAGCAGAATTTGTAATGTTGAATCTCAAAAAGCTTGGAACTACATTCATGTAATCAATTACCCTTTGACCGTGTTCGACGATTTACAAACAATTATGTGTATATATATATGTATATATAATATATAATATTAACTGAAAACATTAACAAAGTATTAGATATATGATACTTTACATGAACGTATTTGTTTCGATATATTTATCGACAGAATTAAGAGATAATATCAAATGATTGAATTATCAGATACATTATGATATGATTACGGACCAATGTTATGAGGTCCACTTTGATTTAAGAAATCTATTCTTTTTGACAATATTCGGAAAATGGTAAAGTGATCTATAAGTAAGAACGTGGAGTGTAAATAACTTAGATGTTGGATATCGACAAGTTAAGTAACTCGACATTTTTCATTAAGATGATTTCATACGTTTATTAAACCTTTGGACTTTATCTCATGCTTCACCAATAGACTGTAATTTAAAAACTTGAAACCTATTATGAATATATATAATTCTACTTTTCTAAAATGTTTTATGATATAACGATTTAAATTAATATTAAATATATTTATACGCATATTATACGTACATAGTTTTATACTTTTACTATACTTTAACTTTACCTTTACTTTACTTTTACTTTACTTTAACTTTAATAATTCACTTTAATAATTCACTTTAATAATTCATACTTTAATAATTCACTTTAATAATTCATACTTTAATAATTCACTTTAATAATTCATACTTTAATAATTCACTTTAATAATTCATACTTTAATAATTTACTTTAATAATTTAAAAATCTATTATAAATAGAATTCAATAGGTTTCATTATTTCATAGAAACTTGAAAATATATTTCTCTAAACTCTCTCAATCGAATTACATATATATATATTTACTTAGTATTATTTCAAGATATTATTAGTATATATAAAATACTACGACGGAGTTATATTCAGACGATTTCAAAATAAGTTTTCAAATGGGATAGAGCTAAGGAAATTATGGATTATAGCTATGGAGGTTATGGGTATTGTTCGAGGGTATTGCTCGTGAGGTCAACCTAACGTTTATCATTTTCGTTGCGTCTACGTACTTTCCTGTAATATTGAATCACAATATTGATACGTGAGCATTCATATCTTATCTTTTATATATTAATAGTGTATCCCTGACCAGTGCTCGAGTATATATGATTATGCATGTTTGTATGCTTAGTTTTGTCGTTAAATAGTTTATGATAAATCACGAATTTGATACATATGCTACTGAGATAAGGTATATGATATGCATATCGTTGAAAAGCTAAAGAAAAATTAATAACTTTTCATTTAGAAATCGTGTGGGTTCGATGAACGGATTAAAAGATATGGTCAACTGAATTATTATTAATTTTAATATTATTATTAAAACGATTATTATAATTGTTATCAGTTGATGTTATTACTAAAATTATCTTTATTACTAAAAATTAATATTTTTATTGAAACTATCATTTTATTATTTTTATCATTATTATTATTATCAATATTATTTTATCAAATAAATATGCATACAAAGATATTTTTACCACACGTAATATAATTACATTAATAATACATACCACTATATTTTTATGATATTAAGTGAATTTTATAAATTTTATTACTTGAGATATATAAAAGTATATTTTTATCATATATGAATTTAAATATAAATTTTTATTTATTAATAAATGACTTGTATTATTTTGTATAATAAGATCTGATAAATATATTTAAATATATAAAATGACTATATATAAGTTATATAATAAACATGTATGGATTTTGGAAGTCATTTTGGGTCAAGTTGACTTTTGTTGACTTTTGCATGTCGATCTCGAGCATTAGGATTGTGATACACTACGACTTGACCTAAATTGTTAGACAGATATTGACCAACATATAAATATATATACTTAATATAGGTTCGTGAATCCGAGACAAACCCTGCACTTGTTCAGTGCCGTCATATACATAATTGCTACGAAATACAGTATTGTGAGTTTCATTACTCCCTTTTTATATATATCTTTGGGCTGAGAATACATGCACTGTTTTATAACTGTTTTACGAAATGGACACAAGTACTAAAAACATATTCTACGTTGAGTTGTACCACTTTGCATATTTTTCCCTAATAGCTTGGTAACTACCATTTACATGCGGTATTGTAAACGCGAATCCTGTTGATAGATCTATCGGGCCTGACAACCCCAATCGGACTGGACGACCAGTATTCAACGGTTGCACAGTACTTCATTTCAGTGACTACACTTGGTACAGTGTAGTGAGATTTCATAATAAAGGGAATATGCGACGTTGATTAAATGTTAAGTATGGTTACCAAGTGCACAACCACTTAGAATATTTTTATTAAAACGTTTATGTATATGAAATCTTGTGGTCTATTACTATTACGAAAATGGTTGATTATGATAAACTAATGAACTCACCAACCTTTTGGTTGACACTTTAAAGCATGTTTATTCTCAGGTATTAAAGAAAACTTCCGATGTGCATTAGCTCATTTTAAGGATATTACTTGGAGTCATTCATGACATACTTTGAAAGACGTTGCATTCGAGTCGTTGAGTTCATCAAGATTAATATTAAGTTAATTATAGTTGGATGTAATATGAAATGGTATGCATGCCGTCAATTTTAGATGTAAAGAAAGTTTGTCTTTTAAAAACGAATGCAATGTTTGTAAAACGTATCATATAGAGGTCAAATACCTCGCGATGTAATCAACTATTGTGAATCATTGATAATGTATATGAACGGGTCCTTTCAGTTGGTATCAGAGCGGTGGTCTTAGCGAACCAGGACTTGTATTAGTGTGTCTAACTGATAGTTGTTAAGATGCATTAGTGAGTCTGGACTTCGACCGTGTCTGCATGTCAAAAAGTTTGTTTATCAATTCTAGTTGAAAATCATCTACTTATCATCCATAGAAAATTACCTGCTTATCATCTTAAGTCTAGACGCGTTTTCCTGCATTTATTGCATAATAGTGTATAGACGGATTCTTATCTTAGCACATCTATTACTGTAAACTTTGACTGACATCTTTTCATAGATTCTCCATAATTTACGGAATTTTGGTATTATATATACATATGCAAATTATGTAATTGAAGAATACCAAATCTAAATTCTACAATCTATTTTATACCAAAAATTCTTTCCCTGATCCTACGAGATGGATCCCTCAACCAGTTCGAATTCCTCAGATTCCGACAGCTATTCCGATATGGATATCTACCTGAGCTCCGAAAGTAGTATCACCGGAATGGATCAACCAATTTCCCATCATCTATTTTGGATGAATTGGGGATGGGTCCTTAGTCAACTCAACCACTGAAGACAAGAAGAAGGTTATCCCTTCCATCCACCACATTGCCCTCTTGGCGATGAACCTAAAGCACTTATCGGCGAACCTGTTCGAGACACCATTTTCTCACTCATTGCTAGAGTATCTCGTCATGATTAAATACTATCCCATATTGCAAATTTTATTCATCCGCTCGTTCCAACCGCCAATCATCCCGGTGTACTAGCCAAAATTAACGAACTTCGCGCCCGAGTAGTGGCTTTGGAACACATGGTGCAAGGATTACAAACACCATCAGCAGCACCAGCAGCATAACCAATACCGCCAGTAACATCCACATCGCAAGCCTCAATACCACAAGCTTCAGCAGCATCACCAGCAATTACCAACAGTATCATCAGCATCAACAATATCGTCAGCACCACCATCACCGTCAGTACTGTCAGCATCATCAGCACTAGCAGCACCTATAACATCACAAGTTCCGTCAGTTCAAGAATTGTCGTTGACGTCATCATTGATCAACAACGAGTATTTTGTATCAACGAGTTATGAAGTATTAATTCATTCTTCTAAAGAAATTATATATATATATTTTATATATATGAATGCTGAAACTATAAAAATCTTTCATACTAAGCTATTGAATATGAATTGAAAAAGGGTAGATACTACTCAGTTAAATTCATATTACTAGTATGCTATGATGTACATCCTTCATTAACAACCTAACCATCGTAACTACAATCTTTGATTCAATTAAATGAATTCGGTTTCATAATAAACCAAGTGTATCATTCAATAACATGTTTGATTTTACACTTTCATCTTCAATGTACTCGAAACTTACTGGAAAACAACATTCGTATCTTGTGAAGTTAGCAAGAGTTCTATGAGCATCAGTATAATTCACTAAGTAAATATCTATAAGAATAAATATTGAAGTATTGATTACATTAGCGAAATACTCCGCGAAGATTATGTAATCTCTAATGTTTTAGAGATTATTCTTTACTAATCCAAGCCGAAAATCAAATGAGCTTAATATGATATTAACTCATTAAATCTGTATTACATCTGACGAAAATATACATACATATATTTTCATAAAGACTGTAATGAAAAATTCTTGTTCAAAATATTATTTGTGACATTTTTTTAACGGGTAGGTAATACCCGAGAGATATATAAATGCACAATTAATATATTACATTCTTCGATTCTAATTCAGTAAATCATCAACTATACTCCCTATTTTCACAACAGTATACCTTCTTTTATAAGAAATCAAAACAACCATACTCATTCAAATTCAATCACCTACTCTGATTTTTGAAATCTCAGAATGCAACTCGAGATATAAGCAAAACCATCACTTTTAGATCCTTACATTTTTTCAAAGCTATACTTTGACTTCAAAACTGTGATAGAACATAACTTTTAATTGTAACACTCAAAAGGATACGAGAATCAATCGAGATTTATGACGAATTTATCCTTTGGATATTGACAATGACAAGCTGCATTTAAAACGCTTCAAAATTTCGGAAGACACTTCAAATAAGGAACAATCGAGATGATGATCCAATCACACATTACCCGAAGTCTTGTACCTGAAAACTCTTGAACCCAAAGTCATAGTTTAACACGTACCCGCGTTGAATTCTTTAGTATTTATTTGCAAAAATCACCTTACGATTCTTTTCAAAGTAGCCAGTTTTGTCACAGCTCTAACAAGTCAACTTCGACTTTTCAGTAAAAATAATTTTATTATAACTTCGATAGATACGCTGCCCTTTCACCATCGTTACTGGGGAACCTTTCATATCTCACCACATTAGCAGTAAACTTATCAACAACTTCATTAACATTCGACTTAAACCTCTCCGAAAAGTCACTATACTTATTCATTGAAACTCCATCTCTTACTCATCCGCATCTTGCAACAAGAATTGCCATACCAATTACTGAAAATCAGCAATCAGTATTTTGAAATCTCGCAGCGTTTCTACTTCAATAGTTATATATACATATAACGTCTATCTCATAAACTTACACACTTCGAATGTGAAGTTTCTGAAAAACATCTCAAACTGTGAATTCATTCTCGAAATGCTAATGAAGTTGCAGAAACTGTAAACGACTTTAACAGTCAAAAGTTTGATGACAAAGAATATTGTGTTGGTAAAGCCCAGAAAAAGAGAAAAGTTGGTACTCAATAATGGATTGAGCAGACCGTGAAGGAGACCAAGGACAAATACAAGGACCAAAGTCTGTATTTAAAGAATCTTGATGATTCTATTTCTGACGAAGTCATTAACGAATACCTTGCTCCTGACTCTAAACCTTTGCGGACCTTATTCTTCATCATCATCGTATCTTAATTATTATAAGATATCTTCGTATCTCTCATTATACATATTCTCCAAATTTCTGGAGATATTTTCACAACTATTTTTATCTGAGATCATTTATCTCTCCATAATATCTGCAACATAAAAGAAATTGTGTTGGTTTCTAAATTCTGAAAAAAAATTCAAATATGAATGTTTTGAAGTAGTGTTGGGAACTGAAGCATGAGTTAGTATAATATAATGACACTTGATCAACGTGATTATATTACAGTAATTCATGCTGAGTTTCTAATGGAACGTGATGATTCACAGAACATACCGTCATCATGTGCCATTTACACGACTCTTACATTCTACCAAATCTCCAAACATATTAAGAACATATCTTCTTGATAGTTCTATCTTTCTGGATATTCTGGTAATTTGCCAAATCAAGATCGTACCATTACGATTTCCTTCTTAGAACATTAATTATGTTCATCCAAAACTTCATACCTACTAATTCTGGACCATTATTCGCTTGACTTAAAGCCGGGAAGAGACAACAAAAGTATGAAACTCCGAAATGTAAGGGAGAATATAAAGTCCAATAACAACACATAAATTACAAACCGTGTATATCAATGTTTATCGCAACATAAAGACACGGGAGAATTAAAAACACTATAACCCCAAGGGCGAAGTAGAAGAAAACAGATTCCTCCGGTGGAAGTTGGAAAATGAGAATGATTGTTGCGATAGTAAGGATAAGGACAAGGATTAGAACTGGATTAAGCATTTTTGCAATCTTTTGAAATTGGAATTGAGTATAGAAGTGGTAAAAACTAATGGAATGGAAAAGGTAAATATATAAGGGAAATATCAGACGTAGTAATCGGGACAGATCATCGCATTTAATTAAAGAGATCCTAATTTCCTTAAATCTCGAAGAAACAGATCTTATAGATTTCCAAGATTTTTTTTTGAATCCCTTGAATTCCGGAATTCGACCATGACTACGTCAAAAATTATGACGAAACTTATTTTCCTCATTCCACTATTTTGTGATAGCTTCACTCATACGCTTCGAGTAATCGGATCATTTTATCCATATTACTTTATGGTAATAAAATCCTATCTATCAACACATATCTGTCATAAAAACATTTTTATGGTTAGCCATGACGACCTCGATCAAATTTCGGGACGAAATTTCTTTAACGGGTAGGTACTGTGACGACCCGGAAATTTCCGATCAAATTTAAACCTAACCTTTATATGTTTCTGACACGACAAGCAGAATTTGTAATGTTGAATCTCAAAAAGTTTGGAACTACATTCATGTAATCAATTACCCTTTGACCGTGTTCGACGATTCACGAACAATTATGTGTATATAGATATGTATATATAATATATAATATTAACTGAAAACATTAACAAAGTATTAGATATATGATACTTTACATGAACGTATTTTGTTTCGATATATTTATCGACAGAATTAAGAGATAATATCAAATGATTGAATTATCAGATACATTATGATATGATTACGGGCCAATGTTATGAGGTCCACTTTGATTTAAGAAATCTATTCTTTTTGACAATATTCGAAAAATGGTAAAGTGATCTATAAGTAAGAATGTGGAGTGTAAATAACTTAGATGTTGGATATCGACAAGTTAAGTAACTCGACATTTTTCATTAAGATGATTTCATACGTTTATTAAACCTTTGGACTTTATCTCATGCTTCACCAACAGACTGTAATTTAAAAACTTGAAACCTATTATGAATATATATAATTCTACTTTTCTAAAATGTTTTATGATATAATGATTTAAATTAATATTAAATATATTTATACGCATATTATACGTACATAGTTTTATACTTTTACTATACTTTAACTTTACATTTACTTTATTTTTACTTTACTTTAACTTTAATAATTCACTTTAAAAATTCACTTTAATAATTCATACTTTAATAATTCATACTTTAATAATTCATACTTTAATAATTCACTTTAATAATTCACTTTAATAATTCATACTTTAATAATTTACTTTAATAATTCAAAAATTTATTATAAATAGAATTTAATAGGTTTCATTATTTCATAGAAACTTGAAAATATATTTCTCTGAACTCTCTCAATCGAATTACATATATATATTTACTTAGTATTATTTCAAGATATTATTAGTATACATAAAATACTACGACTGAGTTATATTCAGACGATTTCAAAATAAGTTTTCAAACGGGATAAAGCTAAGGAAATTATGGGTTATAGCTATGGAGGTTATGGGTATTGTTCGAGGGTATTGCTCGTGAGGTCAACCTAACGTTTATCATTTTCGTTGCGTCTACGTACTTTCCTGCAATATTGAATCACAATATAGATACGTGAGCATTCATATCTTATCTTTTATATATTAATAGTGTATCCCTGACCAGTGCTCGAGTATATATGATTATGCATGTTTGTATGCTTAGTTTCGTCGTTAAATAGTTTATGATAAATCACGAATTTGATACATATGCTACTGAGATAAGGTATATGATATGTATGTCGTTGGAAAGCTAAAGAAAAATTAATAACTTTTCATTTAGAAATCGTGTGGGTTCGATGAACGGATTAAAAGATATGGTCAACTGAATTATTAATAATTTTAATATTATTATTAAAACGATTATTATAATTGTTATCAGTTGATGTTATTACTAAAATTATCTTTATTACTAAAAATTAATATTTTTATTGAAACTATCATTTTATTATTTTTATCATTATTATTATTATCAATATTATTTTATCAAATAAATATGCGTACAAAGATATTTTTACCACACGTAATATAATTACATTAATAATACATACAACTATATTTTTATGATATTAAGTGAATTTTATAAATTTTATTACTTGAGATATATAAAAGTATATTTTTATCATATATGAATTTAAATATAAATTTTTATTTATTAATAAATGACTTGTATTATTTAGCATAATAAGATCTGATAAATATATTTAAATATATAAAACGACTATATATAAGTTATATAATAAACATGTATAGATTTTGGAAGTCATTTTGGGTCAAGTTGACTTTTGTTGACTTTTGCATGTCGGTCTCGAGCATTAGGATTGTGATACACTACGACTTGACCTAAATTGTTAGACAGATATTGACCAACATATAAATATATATACTTAATATAGATTCGTGAATCCGAGACAAACCCTGCACTTGTTCAGTGCCGTCATATACATAATTGCTACGAAATACAGTATTGTGAGTTTCATTACTCCCTTTTTATATATATTTTTGGGCTGAGAATACATGCAGTGTTTTATAACTATTTTACGAAATGGACACAAGTACTAAAAACATATTCTACGTTGAGTTGTACCACTTTGCATATTTTTCCCTAATAGCTTGGTAACTACCATTTACATGCGGTATTGTAAACGCGAATCCTGTTGATAGATCTATCGGGCCTGACAACCCCAACCGGACTGGACGACCAGTATTCAACGGTTGCACAATACTTCGTTTCAGTGACTACACTTGGTACAGTGTAGTGAGATTTCATAATAAAGGGAATATGCGACGTTGATTAAATGTTAAGTATGGTTACCAAGTGCTCAACCACTTAGAATATTTTTATTAAAATGTTTATGTATATGAAATCGTGTGGTCTGTTACTATTACGGAAATGGTTGATTATGATAAACTAATGAACTCACCAACCTTTTGGTTGACACTTTAAAGCATGTTTATTCTCAGGTATTAAAGAAATCTTCCACTGTGCAGTAGCTCATTTTAAGGATATTACTTGGAGTCATTCATGACATACTTTGAAAGACGTTGCATTCGAGTCGTTGAGTTCATCAAGATTAATATTAAGTCAATTATAGTTGGATGTAATATGAAATGGTATGCATGCCGCCAATTTTAGATGTAAAGAAAGTTTGTCTTTTAAAAACGAATGCAATGATTGTAAAACGTATCATATAGAGGTCAAATACCTCGCGATGTAATCAACTATTGTGAATCGTTTATAATGTATATGAACGGGTCCTTTCACTTTTAAACCCTTTTGAAACGATTTACTGACTTAGTAACTTTTAACTTAGGTTGAGGACCTTTCAGACCGACTTACTTGCTTACTTACCTCGTATCGACTTTTATCGCACTTTCACTGTGAGTTATAGCTCCCTTTTTACGTCAACTATTTTTGGGACTGAGAATACATGCGGTTTTTATATTTTACTTACTAGGCACGAGTACTTAAACCTTATATATGTGTGGGTGATATAACGGCATAAACTTTCCCCTTAGCTCGGTAATGTTTAGTCATTAGTTTTTGAACCGGTGAATGCGAATCTTAGATATGGATCCATAGGGTTTGACATCCCCACTCGGGCTAGTCGCGCTAGAATTTAACGGGTGTTTAATACTTCGTAAACTTACGCACTCTCCAAGTGTACTTTTAGGGGGTGATACTTACGTTAAGTTAGTTACCAAGTTCCCACGGTTAAGCATATACTTTTCATACTGATTTAAACTGCTGGTTGAAGTACTGAAATCTCGTGGTCTACATTACTTTACTGATTACAAACTATAGCTCACCAACATTTGTGTTGACTTTTAAGCATGTATTTCTCAGGTGCTTAGACGTTGTTACTTTCGCTGTTAGACTTGCTGTCTTGGTGTTATAGACTTGCTGTTATGGACCTGCTGTGTTAGATTTCCACTGCATTACTTAGAGATGTCTCAATCATGGAAATTTTCTTTTGCATTCGTAACTTATGTTATTTTCAAACAATGGCTTTGTAACGATCTTTGGGTCACATACTTATGTTTATGCTTCTATTCATAGGAAGCACGTTATCTTTTGTAAAACGCTATCTTTTATGAATGCAAAACCGGTTTTCAAACAGCATATAGTGTTTGACCTTGTAATGATCTTGTTGTTGATGAACCGTACACGATGGTTTTGTACGGGGTGTCACATTTGGTATCAGAGCATTGGTTGTAGGGAATTAGGTTGCATTAGTGAGTCTAGACTAGACCAAGTAGGATTCGCTAATAGGACTAATCTACAACTTGCTCGTTTTCTTGTTACTGCTTACTACTGCTGCATGTTACTGCTTACTTATACTGCCATATGATCTTGTTGCATGTTACTGCCTACTTTCACTACTATGTGAACTTACTGTATGCTGCTGCTTATTCTCGCTACTGCATGCTACTATCTACTTTTTGCTTGATACTTTTGTTGATACTGCTATTACTGTCATGCTATGTACTGTTGTAGATGCTCTAGGCTGCTGTAGTTACTATGCCTGATTACGTGCTTGCTACCCGTCTGCTTTTCGCTGTACCGACTTGGAGAATTTATCTTTCCTAGTTCAGATGTTTTTCTGAACCCTTTCCCGCTCTTCTAACCCTAAGGATTAGTATTGTAATCCACCTATTACTACCGTTCCACCGTTTCAGAGATCGAAACATTACTTCACGCAATCTAGGAGCAGTACCCCTCGGGATACACGCCTACTAAGGTTGATCATCGGAGGAGGAGATATGCGAGGACTTGTCGGAGTAACGGCACCCCGAGCTCACCCTAATTAGCCACGTACAACGTATAAATATTAGAAGGATGTTCTATTTCTGCAAGATGACTCGTATACCGTACACTTTCATGACCGTCACTTATCTCTTCCATTATCCACCGCTACTCGACGATCTAACGACACTTCTGGACTTAGGTCCTTAACACTCATAGGCATTGGAGAAGTCAGGAAGGCATCTCCCTTTACAAGGTCATAATGTCTTCTACTGATGCTCATCCATACCTAAAGACTTAGGAGTCGCCTCAAAACATATCGTATTACTACTTGCTACACGTACAACTCGGCGCGAGACCCAGATTGAATTTTTAGAAAGGAACCTAATGACGTTACCTGAACCCAAATATTTTGAAGAAATTTTGGGAGATTTAGGCATTGATGCATGACCTACGGAACCTACGCACCCACACCTAGAAACTGTAAGATTAATTATGTAGATTTTGTTTTGAAATAGCATAAATAAAGCACCGTTAGGTGAAATTGAGTAGAACTTGAAGCGAACACGTTACATTGATCATATGGAGTGATATTGGAATGAACGTACGATTTAATACAATATAATGATGCCAGGCCAGCGTGATTATATTGAAGTAAATCATGTAGAAGTCCCAATGTTACTGTATAAGGAATATGAAGTGATTCAAAGGAAATTTTGGTAGGAACCACTTGAGTATACGCATTATGGTCTGTTAGAGGTAGGGAAGGAATAACCACTTAGCCCAGATACTGTACAATGAGGGCCTTGATTGCAGAATTGATAATCCTAAAAATTTTTATAGATATAACCACCCTGGACACTTAAGGAAAAAGTTCTCAAATAGGAAAAACCTTAGACTTACTTGCGGTAGAGCAATCATTATCTCAGCTATGGAGACTCGCATGGATCCTGATTTTAGTTAGGGTACGTTTCATCACAACGTTTTATTGTCTCAAAGTTGTCTAGTACTAGAGCGATAGAAACCTTATATCTAAGAACCTTAGTGTTATGACTAATAAGCCATTAACAACCATGAGGGTTAAGTATTCTATAGGATAAGCAAATGGTAAGCTGGCAGAGATAGAGGAATTATTTAAGGTAGTACCTTAAAATTGACAGGGGTCATTTCACTAGGAAGTTTTAAAGTAGTAGTTGGAAGGGATTAGTTACCTACACACAAACAGATGTTATCTAGGAAGATTGATGGAATTTTCACTGTAGTATAATAAGATTTGGTTGGAATGAAACTTAAGATTAACCCAACACCCATCAACTTGGGAAGCTTGATGTAAAAAGTTGGAATGGACTTTAAGATTAACCTAATACTCATCAAGTTAGGAAGCTTTGATGAAATAGTTAGAACGGACTGGCTTTCAAGGATGAAAGCGAAAGTTATTTATAGTGAGAAGATTATTCGTATACCTCGCGAGAATGGTGAGCCAAAAGCCATCTGGGTTACTTCAACAACCCGAAATCCCACAATGGAAATGGGAAGGAATAACAATGGATTTCATCACGAAGCTACCGAAACGGTAGACGGTTATGACACTATTTGGGTTATCGATGATCGCCTCACCAAACCTACTCACTTTCTAACCATGAAAGAAACTGATACAATGGACAAACTTGCACAACGATACATAAAGGAAATTATATCCCGTCACTCAGCAATTCAAATTCTATTTTAAAGATTACCCAATAATCGTATTTGATACTCATTCTTACGCGACTCTAAATCCTAACTTATTCCGAGAAATTTCTTATTCGATGATAATCACAACATCATCCTTTTTATATCGATATTAGTCATATCAGTTCAAAATTTTCCAAAATCAATGAGTTATTAATTCTCATCCTCATACTCTCCCATTCGTATCTCGCTTATAAGCAACAACTTCACACTTAAGCATTTTTGGCCAAAGGACTTATGCCCTACTAATATTCATCAACCACATTTAAATTCAACAGTTTTCATTACCTCGTAACATTTTTGCTCAAATATCGCCCGAGATTTTCAAAAGTCTTTTACTCGATTCTCATCAATCTTTTTTCAACTTGTAACCTCCGAAATATGAAAATTGTGTTTGCCAAAATTTTACTTACACTATTTTACTGTACGATCCTCTCAAAGCTTAGTAAAAATAAATTTATTTTATTTGTCATTCATGTAAATTTTTGAAATAGTATACGTTATATAAAATAAAGTAAATAATTACTTCTTTTTGACTAATACATATGAAATTTTACATTCACTTTTACAAATAAAATCTTTTATCCAAAAGATATTTTACCTTAAATGGTACGTGTTGTACATAACCCTAGTTTGCTAATAACTTCGTTTCTTTTCTTACATTGTCACCTTAAACGATTTCTATAAAATTTTTGTTGCTTGTTATATAAAAACTTTTCGTTGCTTATTCGTATCCAAATCATCATGAAGACTTTACAACCGTCGAAATTAAGAGATTCATGTGTTTGTGTATGTGATGAAGGCACTTACTACCACGTCATGCAGAGCCTTCAGGCATCCACTAACACTTAAACCATTCAAAATTATTACGTTACCCCAAGGATCTTATTTGCCACACCTGTTGGAGCGATGCTCTTTCTTACATAACTCTAAGTCCTGACTTATTCCAGGGGATTCTCATTTAGTGATACTAATACCATCAGTATTCCGACTTCAGTATTAGTCATAACCTGTTTGGCATTTTTCAAAGACAAGAAGCGATTAACTTTTCATCCTCATGCTCTATCCTTCATACCTCACTTTTTAGCAACGGCTTCGCACGTGAACATTTATGGCCCAAAGACTTATGTTATCCAAACTACATTTAATTCATTAGTTTTCATTACCTAGTAACATGTCACCCTATGACTCAAAGATTTTTCACTCAATATTTTTCAACTCGTAACCTCTGAAATACGAAAAACTATGTTCATCAAAATTTTTACACGTTGTTTATTTACGCGGTCCTCACGAGATTTATGGACAAATGAAAGTAATAAACTTTTTCTGTCACTTATTCGATTTATAAAATCATATGTGTATGTATATATCTAAGGTAATAAATTTACATTTACTTATTTTGGTTAGTACGTACTAAGTTATACCTTCAAATTATTTAAAAATCGCTCCTTTATTGAGCTGTATAACTTAAGTCAAATAGTTTTGTGCAAAATGATACACGTTGTACATACTTCTAAATTACCAGGAACTTCATTTCATTTATGTTGTCACATCAAACGTTTACAGGTTTTGTTTCAAAACTCCCTTGGTTGATTTTATTAAAGGTTTTCGTATTAGACTACACCATGTATGGATCACAGTTTTTCTCGCCCTCTATTAGGAATGAAGCTTAACTATTAAGATCTTTGTTAAAAACTCTTGAGCCACTTTGGATGGCAATTTTATAAAATTTGTTAGGAAGTCTTTATGCCTATAAAACGTTCCTTTTAATGTCGTGACCCGTCGTAATCTATCTGGACGAATACATTACATTTGGTTACATCGTGAGGTACTTGACCTCTATATATGATACATTTTACAAACATTGCATTCGTTTTTAAAAGACAAACTTTCATTTCATCGACAGTTGACGGCATGCATACCATTTCATAATATATCCAACTATAATTTACTTAGTAATAATCTTGTTGAACTCAACGATTCGAATGCAACGTCTTTTGAAATATGTCATGATTGACTCCAAGTAATATCTCTAAAATGAGCAAATGCATAGCGGAAGATTTCTTCCATACCTGAGAATAAACATGCTTTCAAGTGTCAACCAAAAGGTTGGTGAGTTCATTAGTTTAACATAAATAATCATTTCTATCATTTTAATAGACCACAAGATTTTCATTTCCATTTCTCATAAATATACGTCCCATGCATAGAGACAAAAATCATTCATATGGATTGAACACCTGGTAATCGACCTTAACAAGATGCATATAGAATATCCCCATCATTCCGGGACTCCCTTCGGACATGATAAATTCGAAGTACTAAAGCATCTGGTACTTTGGATGGGGCTTATTGGGCCCAATAGATCTATCTTTAGGATTCGCGTCAATTATGGTGTCTGTTCCCTAATTCTTAGATTACCAGACTAAAAAGGGGCATATTCGATTCGATAATCCAACCATAGAATGTAGTTTCGAGTACTTGTGTCTATTTCGTAAAACATTTATAAAAGCAGCGCATGTATTCTCAGTCCCAAAAATATATATTGCAAAAGAATTTAAAAAGGGAGCAAATGAAACTCACTATACTGTATTTCGTAATAAAAATACTTATATGCATTAAATATATTTTTGATGTATATATATTATTTGTATATTAATAATAGTAGTTATATAAAATTTATACTAAATTCCATTTAAAATCACATACTATATTATATCTTAAATTATGTTTTATATATGTTTATTTTGTGTATATATATCAAAAGTGATTAATATAGTTATATTAATATCTATATATATTTAGTATTATGTTAAAAATACATAATTTGTTATATATATATAAGTATTTATATAATGTTAATACATTTTATATATAGTTATATAAACTATTAATATAATTAATATATGTATTAAGTATATGTTAGGTACAAAATATTTATCTATAACAAAAATGATAGTTTTGATAATAATGATTGATTAATAATAATAACTTTCTTGATATTGATACTAATAATAATAATAACGATATTGTTAAAAATGGTACTTATGTTAATAATAATAATAGTAATACTAATAATTACAAAAATGATATTAATACTAATATTAGTGAAAATAATAATAACTTGCATTATTTTTATATTAACAACAACAATGATCCTAATCATAATTATAATAATAATAGTAATACTAAAATGATAATTTAATAATAATAACATTAAAAATACTTTTAGTAATAATAATGATAATCGTTATAACATTTTTATGGTACTAATAATAACTAATATATATTACTTATAATAACAATAATAATAACAACACAATAATAATAATGATAATAATATAGATAACTACCTTTAAAAACGAGTTGTAAAAAAAACAAACTGCATCCGCCTAGATTCGAACCCAAGACCTCTCGTTAACCCGAAAACAACCCACACCACTTGACCATTTCAGTTTTTCTGATAAAGCTTCCTCTCTTTTTTTATTTAACCCAAATCGAATTCTATCATCTTCTTCATCTTCTTTATTTAAAAAATCAAACCGAACCATACGTCTTTTAATCTTAATAATAATTACAAACTTGATTTTTAGGTTTAATATACAACACCTAAAAGATTAATTGAGATTAATTGAAAAAAAAATCAAAATAAAAGGATATGTAAGCAAGCTTGCTCGTCGCTGTTACAAATAAAAAAAATATTTTGATTTTGCAATTAAGAACGATTTAGATATCGGTTACAACATGAAAAAGATCATAAATCGTTCTTAGAAACTTTCCATAACATCAATTTAACTGGAGATATCGAAATAAGTTCAAATTTCAACGAAGAACAAATTTTGACTTTTTGATATCAAAACTTTGACTCAGAAATTAAAGCTTAATTTGAGGAATTGAAAGTTAAAATTTTGCAGAGAGTCTGTTGATAGTATTCCTAACACATCTGCAATTTTAGATTTTATAAACTTGAACAAATTTGATCTTTCAAAAAAATTGGAGCATGAACAGAGGAGAGGACAAGCTGTTCTTTATCTCTTTTTTTCAATCAGACACAGTTACTAATCGTAATTGTAGTTGATAGGGAAAGAAATTTAATGATTCGTTAGCAATTGTAGTTGATTGAATATATAAAAATAAAAGGGGCCGACTTCATCAGTCACGAGCAAAAAAAAATATATAAAAAAATAATGTTGAAAGTGATTCTTAACAGAATTTGTCTAGTTGCTAAGTAATCGACATAGAGCATATATGGTACAGAACATGAGCAGGAAAAATAAAATAAATTGAATCTGATAGGTAAAAGATTACGCGTTTTATCAGTATTATACCTATCTGTGTTTTATATATAACTGCATTTATTTATCTGTTATATATATCAGTATATGTTTATTCATTTTTATATATATCTAATTAAATTTTGGTAAGATTACTTAATAATATAGATCTATTAATAAATCTGAGGGTGTTATGAATTTTTAATACTAATACTAATAATAATAATAATTATAATAGAAATATAATAATAATAATATTAATCAAAATTATACTAATAATAATAAAAATAAGAGTAATGATAATAATAATATTATTAGTGATAACAATAACTTACTTTCTATTAATAATAATTATGAAATAAAAATATTAATAATAATATTATAATATAGTTAATAACAATAATGAAAATCTTAATAATACTAATAACAACATAACAAATTACATGTAACAAGTTTTATGTTTATACTTGTAAGGATGCTAATAATAACTACAATAGATTAAATGTATCAAATTTTATAGTATATTTTAATTAATAATACTGATATCAATATAATAATAATAATAAGATAATAATATTAGTAATTATAACACCTTACATGTATTAACCTTTAAATCTATATAATATATATTGAAATAATAATTTAACAAGTAGTGATACTACTATTAATGTTAATAATAATAATAGAAGTAATAATAACATCAGTATAACAATTATATTTCAAACTTGGAATACATTTGATGTAATATTTAATAGGTATGTAATATATATTACATAATATCTTTTTTTTTAATTATTGAATATTTATAAATTATATATATTACTATATATATATCATTACTTATAGATTTCATAAATATATATATATATATATATATATATATATATATATATATATATATATATATATATATATATATATATATATATATATATTCATATTAACTTAATTATTCTGTTCTTTAGTTTATACTTTTAATTTCAATTAGTTAAATTGTATTTTATTATTTCAAGTTATTATATTTATATATACATTTGTTTATATATATATATATATATATATATATATATATATATATATATATATATATATATATATATATATATACTTTTAATTTCAATTGATTAAATTGTATTTTATTATTTCAAATTATTATATTTATATATACCTTTATATATATATATATATATATATATATATATATATATATATATATATATATATATATATATATATATATATATATATATATATATATATATATATATATATATATATATATATACTTATATATATACATACTTATTTATGTATCTATATATATTTATTTGTAACTAATTGTTCGTGAATCGTCGGGATTAGTCAAAGGTCAAATGTATATGTGAACACAGTTCAAAGTTTTTTTTGAGATTCAGTTTATCAGACTTTGCTTATCGTGTCAAAATCATATTAAGATTAAGTTTAAATTTGATCGGAAATTTACGGGTCGTCACAGTACCTACCCGTTAAAGAAATTTCATCCCAAAATTTAATTGAAGTCGTCATAGCTAACAATAAAAAAATGCTTTCATGAAGAATATGAGTTGATAAATAGAGTTTTATCATTACCGAGTAATATAGATTAAACGATTCAGTTACTTGAAGCGTATGAGTGAAGCTATCACAAAAGATTGAAATAGGAAAAGTAAAGATCCGTCTTAACTTTTGACAGAGTCAAGGTTGAATTCCGAAATTCAAGGGATTTAAAGAAAATCTTTGAAATCTAAAAGATTTGATTCTTCGGCGAGTAAGGAAATTAAGATCTCTATAATTAAATACGGTGATCTTCCTCGCTTACTCTGTCTGATATTTCTATTATAAATTAAACTCTTCCGATCCATTATTCTCACCATTCCTATACTTTCTTTCTTAGTTCATACATCCAAAAGATTGTGAAAATACTTAATCCCGTTCTAATCCTTGATATATTCCTAATTATCATTTCTGTCATCCTTCTTTTCAATCTTCCACCAGAAAATTCTGTTTACTTCTAATATTACCTTGGGGTGATACTATTCTCAATTCTACCCTGTCTTTATATTACTATTCATATCAATATCTACGGTTTGTAACCTCCGTGTTGTTATTGGGCTTTATATTTTCTCTTATATTTTGGAGCTCTTTGCTTTTTTATTCTCTTCTCGACCTCTAGTAAAGCGAGCAATGGTCCAGAATTTGTAGATATGAAGTTCGGAATGAACACAATTTATGTTCTAAGAAGGAAATTGTAATGGCATGATATTTGATTTGCCAAATTACCAAAATATCCTGGAAAAATATACTTATCAAGAAGATATGATCTTAATATGTTTGGAGAATAGGTAGAATGTAAGAGTCATGTAAAATGGCACATGATGACGATATGATCTGTGAATCATCACGTTCCATTTAGAAACTCAGCATGACTTACTGTAATATAATCACGTTGATCAAGGTCATTATATTATACTAACTCATGCTTCAGTTCCCAACACTACTTCAAAATCATTCATATTTTAAACTCGATGGTTTCAGAATTTAGAAACAAAAATAGTTTCTTTTATGATGTAACACCGATAGCACAAAGAGATAACTAATTTCAGATAATAAGAGTTATGAAAATATCCTCAGGAATATTGAAGATATTTATGATGATATTTTCATAATTTCTAAGATCGAAGATTGATGAAGAAAGATTTTCCACAAGATTTAACATGACTTCGGAACAAGATATTCTCTAAAGATTTCAACGGATCCAGAATTACCTGGATTCTTTGAATATAGGGTATGGTCCTTGTATTTGTCCTTGGTCCCCTTCGTAGTTAGCTCAATCCGTTTTCTAGTTCCAACTTTTCTGAGCTTTTCCAACATACTATTTTTTATCATCAAACTTCCGACGATTAAGGTCATTTATGGTTGTCTACAGTTTCTGCTGCTTCATTCAGCTTTTTCAAAGTTCAATGTATTGATTCGTAGGTTGGGTGCTTTTCAAAATTTCAGAATGGAAGGTCATAATTCTAAGAGATAAAGGTTATACATATAACTGTTGATGTAGAAATGCTGAGAGACTTCAAAATACTGATTGCTAATTCTCAGTAATTGGTATGGCAATTCTCATTACAAGATTCAGGTGAATACATGATAGGATTTCAATGAATATAATGATTTTTCGAAAAGTCAAAGATCAATGAAGTTGTTGGTAAGTTTACTGCTAATGTGGAGGAATATAAAAGGTTCCCCGGTAACGATGACGAAAGACAACTTATATATCGAGGTTATAATAAGGCAAATTCGAATGAAAGTCGAAGTTGATTTGTTGGAGCTGTGACAAAATTGGCTAATTTGGAAAGGAATTGCATTGTTATTTTAGGCAATAACAATGCCAATGGAGTTAGCACAGATACGTGTTAAACATTTACTCAGGTTCCGAGTGTTTTCAGGTGCATAACTGTATGCATCAATCTTTTCTCCTGTAGATGAAGTGCGGTTGGTTGATCCTCTAGATTGAGATGTTTTCAAGATTCATGAAAGGTTTGAATGCAGTTTGTAATCGTCAAGATACAAATGAGGTTTAAGATGAAATCAAGTGGCAAACTTGAAGAATTGTTTAGTTTCATATGTTATAATCAATATTTTAATTCATTTTAATTGTCCAATGTTATTAGTCCACAGTCAATAGTCCACAGTTAATAGTCCAATAATTCATATATATTTTAATATATAATATTTGAATTAATTAATACGTATCGTGACCCGTGTACATGTCTCAGACTCGATCACAACTCAAAGTATAAATATTATTGTAGAATCAACCTCAACCCTGTATAGCTAACTCCAGCATTACTGCATATAGAGTGCCTATGGTTATTCCAAATAATATATATAGATGCGTCGATATGATACGTCAAAACCTTGTATACGTGTCCTGATATTTAAATGCGTAAATTACAGTATTTAAATGACGATAAATAAAGTGCAAAAAATAAATAACAGAAATTAAATGACGATAAATAAAATTGCGAGAACATAAATTGCGATAAATAAACTGCGATAATAAATTGCGATAATAAAATGTAATAAGGAATTAACAGTTAGCTAGGAATAGTTAGCTAGGATTTTGTTAGCGTGAATTCTTAACAAAATTTTCTCATGGTTAATTTGTTTGTTTCTAAAATTTTTTTATTTTGTCCAATTTTTTCTTCATTATGCCACTTGTTGATTCTGATAAGTCAAAATCCAAATATGAAATTGAATGAAAATGGTTATTCTGTGGTGAACGAATACATATATCGGTGGATATAAGTAGGATAGTAAATGACTATTGAATCAGATTCGAAGAATGTACAGTATAACTTATTAATGTGAAATCTAAATATTTCTTGGGTATTACCTACCCGTTAAAATATTTTCACCATTAACAGTTTGTACAAAAGAATTTTTAATTACAATCCTTATGAAAACATATATACATGTATATTTTCTTCAGATGTAATCATGGATTTAATGAGTCAATATGATATTAAACTCATTTGATTTACCGTTAGAACAAGAATATATAATCTCTAAAACATTAGAGATTACATAATCGTCATATCGAACGAAGATACATGATGTAGAACGATTCGCAAATTGATGATTATGCTCGAGGTATATAATGAGATGTTGAGCTGTGAGATGTTGAACTTGGGTTGTTGGTGGTACTGGTATTGATGTTGATGGTTTTTTGGTGCCGTTGATGTTGCTGAAGCTGGTACATTTTGCACCATATTTTTCAAGGCTACAACTCGGGCGCGTAGTTCGTTGACTTATTACTCCGGGATGATTGTCTGTAAGAACGGGCGAATGAATAAGGTTCAGAATCTGAGTTATGATATAGTCCTGGCGAGATATTTAGGAAATGAGGGTGAAAATGGTGTTACGAACAGGTTCGCCGGTAAGTGCTTCAGGTTCTTCATCAAGAGTTGAATTCGGTTAATGGAAGGGATCGCCTTCTGCACGTCTCCATTGATTAAGTCGACTACGAACCCATCAAATGAATTGGGGATGTATGATTGGTTAATTCATTCTGGTGACACTGCTTTCGGAGCTTAGGTGAAACTCCATATCAGAATAGCTGTCGGAATCCGAGGAATTCGAACTAGTTGAGGGATTCATTTCGTTCGATCAGATGAAGGATTTCCGATAAGAAATAGATTATAGGATGTAGATTAGTACCCTACAATACATAGGTTTACATATGCATATATAATACTAAAATCCCATAAGTTACGGAGGAATCTACGGAAGCTGTCAGGCAAAGTCTACAGTAGCAGATACGCTAAGATATGAATTTTGTCTATACACTATTCATACAATCAATGCAGTAAAACGTGTCTAGACTAAGAATGATAAGCAGGTAATTTCCGACAAGAAATTATAAGCAAAACTTTTGACATGCAGACACGGTCGAAGTCCAGACTCACTAATGCATCTAAACAACTATCAGTTAGACACACTAATGCAAGACCTGGTTCGCTAAGACCACCGCTCTGATACCACATGTCGTGACCCGTTCTAATCCATCTGGACGAATACATTACATTTAGTTACATCGCGAGGTACTTGACCTCTATATATTATACATTTTACAAACATTGCATTCGTTTTTAAAAGACAAACTTTCATTTCATCGACAGTTAACGGCATGCATACCATTTCATAATATATCCAACTATAATTTACTTAGTAATAATCTTTTTGAACTCAACGACTCGAATGCAACATCTTTTGAAATATGTCATGATTGACTCCAAGTAATATCTCTAAAATGAGCAAATGCACAGCGAAAGATTTCTTCCATACCTTAGAATAAACATGCTTTCAAGTGTCAACCAAAAGGTTGGTGAGTTCATTAGTTTAACATAAATAATCATTTAAATCATTTTAATAGACCACAAGATTTTCATTTCCATTTTTCATAAATATACGTCCCATGCATAGAGACTAAAATCATTCATATGGATTGAACACCTGGTAACTGACCTTAACAAGATGCATATAGAATATCCCCATCATTCCAGGACTCCCTTCGGACATGATAAATTCGAAGTACTAAAGCATCCGGTACTTTGGATGGGGCTTGTTGGGCCCAATAGATCTATCTTTAGGATTCGCGTCAATTAAGGTGTCTGTTCCCTAATTCTTAGATTACCAGACTAAAAAGGGGCATATTCGATTCGATAATCCAACCATAGAATGTAGTTTCGAGTACTTGTGTCTATTTCGTAAAACATTTATAAAAGCAGCGTATGTATTCTCAATCCCAAAAATATATATTGCAAAAGCATTTAAAAGGGGAGCAAATGAAACTCACTATACTGTATTTCATAGTAAAAATACATATGACGTCATTGAACAAGTGCAAGGTAGGCCTCGGATTCACGAACCTATATCATTTGTATATTTATTAATATACATAGTTGTAATCGAACAAATATATATATATAAATTTATTAGTTATATCCTTTTTATATTAATAATATATATATATATATATATATATATATATATATATATATATATATATATATATGTTTCTTATATTCAAAGTATTAATTTTTGTTATGTTATATGCATTAAATATATTTTTGATGCATATAAATTATTTGTATATTAATAATAGTAGTTATATAAAATTTATACTACATTCCATTTAAAATCACATACTATATTATATCTTAAATTATGTTTTATATATGTTTATTTTGTATATATATATATATATCTAAAGTGATTAATATAGTTATATTAATATCTATATATACTTAGTATTATGTTAAAAATATCTAATTTGTTATATATATATAGGTATTTATATAATGTTAATACGTTTTATATATAGTTATATAAACTATTAATATAATTAATATATGTATTAAGTATGTGTTAGGTACAAAATATTTATCTATAACAAAAATGATAGTTTTGATAATAATGATTGATTAATAATAATAACTTTCTTGATATTGATACTACTAATAATAATAACGATATTGTTAAAAATGGTACTTATGTTAATAATAATAATAGTAATACTAATAATTACAAAAATGATATTAATACTAATATTGGTGAAAATAATAATAACTTGCATTATTTTTATATTAACAACAACAATGATCCTAATCATAATTATAATAATAATAGTAATACTAAAATGATAATTTAATAATAAACACATTAATAATACTTTAGGTAATAATAATGATAATCGTTATAACATTTTTATGGTACTAATAATAACTAATATATATTACTTATAATAACAATAATAAAAACAACATAATAATAATAATGATAATAATATAGATAACTACCTTTAAAAACGAGTTGTAAAAAAAACTGACTGCCTCCGCCTAAATTCGAACCCAAGACCTCTCGTTAACGCGAAAACAACCCACACCACTTGACCATTAATGTTTTTCTGATAAAGCTTCCTCTCTTTTTTTATTTAACCCAAATCGAATTCTATCATCTTCTTCATCTTCTTTATTTAAAAAATCAAACCGAACCATACGTCTTTTAATCTTAATAATAATTACAAACTTGATTTTTAGGTTTAATATACAACACCTAAACGATTAATTGAGATTAATTGAAAAAAAATCAAAATAAAAGGATATGTAAGCAAGCTTGCTCGTCGCTGTTACAAATAAAAAAAATATTTTGATTTTGCAATTAAGAACGATTTAGATATTGGTTACAACATGAAAAAGATCATAAATCGTTCTTAGAAACTTTCTATAACATCAATTTAACTGGAGATATCGAAATAAGTTCAAATTTCAACAAAGAACAAAGTTTGACTTTTTGATATCAAAACCTTGACTCAGAAATTAAAGCTTAATTTGAGGAATTGAAAGTTAAAATTTTGCAGAGAGTTTGTTGATAGTATTCCTAACACATCTGCAATTTTAGATTTTGTAAACTTGAACAAATTTGATCTTTCAAAAAAATTGGAGCACGAACAGAGGAGAGGACAAGCTGTTCTTTCTCTTTTTTTTTTTTTTAAATCAGACACAGTTACTAATCGTAATTGTAGTTGATTGAATATATAAAAATAAAAGGGGTCGACTTCATCAGTCACGAGCAAAAAAAAATATAAAAAAATAATGTTTAAAGTGATTCTTAACAGAATTTGTTCTCTAGTTGCTAAGTAATCGACATAGAGCATATATGGTACAGATCATGAGCAGGAAAAATAAAATAATTTGATTGTGATAGATAAAAGATCACGTGTGTTATCAGTATTATACCTATCTGTGGTTTATATATAACTGCATTTATTTATCTGTTATATATCAGTATATGTTTATTCATTTTTATATATAACTAATTAAATCTTTGTAAGATTACTTAATAATATAGATCTATTAATAAATCTGAGGGTGTTATTAATTTTTAATACTAATACTAATAATAATAATAGAAATATAATAATAATAATAATAATAATAATAATATTAATCAAAATTATACTAATAATAATAAAAATAAGAGTAATGATAATAATAATATTATTAATGATAACAATAACTTACTTTCTATTAATAATAATTATGAAATAAAAATATTAATAATAATATGATAATATAGTTAATAACAATAATGAAAATCTTAATAATACTAATAACAACATAACAAATTACATGTAACAAGTTTTATGTTTATACTTGTAAGGATGCTAATAATAACTACAATAGATTAAATGTATCAAATTTCATAGTATATTTTAATTAATAATACAGATATCAAAATGCTAATAATAAGATAATAATATTAGTAATTATAACACCTTACATGTATTAACCTTTAAATCTATATAATATATATTAAAATAATAATTTAACAAGTAGTGATACTACTATTAATGTTAATAATAATAATGGAAGTAATAATAACATTAGTATAACAATTATATTTCAAACTTGGAATACATTTGATGTAATATTTAATAGGTATGTAATATATATATTACATAATATCTTTTTTTTTTTGATTATTGAATATTTATAAATTATATATATTACTATATATATATCATTACTTATAGATTTCATATATATATATATATATATATATATATATATATATATATATATATATATATATATATATATATATATATATACATATATATACACTTATATATATACACACACTTGTTTATGTATCTATATATATTTATTTGTAACTAATTGTTCGTGAATCGTCGGGATTAGTCAAAGGTCAAATGTATACGCGAACACAGTTCAAAGTTTTTTTTGAGATTCAGTTTATCAGACTTTGCTTATCGTGTCGAAATCATATTAAGATTAAGTTTAAATTTGATTGGAAATTTTTGGGTCGTCACATTTAAGGTTAGAATTGGCAAAAACGCGGGAGGATAAATCAATTTCTGAGGCACCCTCAGTGGTCACCCTATTGTAGGAAAGGCACTAGGCGAGTTTCTACTCTCAATGTTTCACGACTAATCGCAACACCCTTGTAAACATCATCTCTATGAATTAGTATATTGAGGTACAAGAAATCACTTTTGGGATTATTTTTAGTCGGGGTAAACCATTCTATAGGACCAAGAGTTCACGTATCTTCTCATCCGCGCATCCCCTTAAGTATAAGGATAAATTCAGAACGAACCGCTCGAAGAGTTCACTCTCGTTCAAAGATCACACCTTTCGTGCGATTTTCTCAAAGATCACACCTTTCGTGCGATTTTCTTTCGAAAATGTAATGTAAAATACTTTAGGAATCTATGAAATTTGTTATCTGCTTGGAAGGGACTGCTTAAAACGTCTATAACCCATATGTAGTTACTCTACATATTCCTTCCTTCGTTAGTTGCAACTATATGTTGTTCTAGTTAATGTTAACCATAACTTTAACATGTAACTGAAAGGATAAAGTTACATTATGGAACTGTGATTTCATTTCATCCAAGGATGAGTTCACATGCAGTATGTTGTGATCGCCATGTTTTCCATTCTATCTGGCAGCCTTGTATTACGACATAAGCGCTCAATGTTTTAGATGAGTTGGTAACATTCACGATGCATTTCAAGCATCCCGCTTACTGAAGATGCATGTAAGGATAAAAGCATCATCTTTCCTTTTGTGGATATATATTCAGACGACATACTCATGTTAACCAGAAACGAAATCAATTTGTTGATCTCTTAGGACAAGAGACTTAATTAATGGCATAATACCTATTCTTACTCTTATACACCCAAGTATCTTTCAAGGTAAATAGTTCACTTCTGAGCTTACGAGTCTCTCAGAACATTGATACGCTCCTTCTTATTCAAATACGGTACCATTGTTGGTCACTCCTCAAAATTTCGGGACAAAATTTTCTTTAATAGGTGGGTAATGTAATGACCCGGATTTTTCGACTTGCTTTTGTGCTTTGTGCTTTCACAAAACTGCGTATATGTGCGTACTAAGCTAATTTATGCTCTGGGATCTTATTTAATGATTAATTACTTTCATTAATATCTTACAACATGCTATTAAGTGTGTAATCACTTAACTTGATCCCCGAATGCTTTTACGACCGTTGGTGTCACTTGACGTTTGAAATGAGCTATGTACTTGGTACACGTTTAACTTTGGTCATAATCGGAATATTATGACTACGTAATACTAATTGTTATTTCCTAATAACAATTACTTGGGTTTTTGGATGCTTAATTACGCTTAGTAATTACTAGAACACACTAGTTAGTTTTGTTGGACTTTCTACCTTGTTGGACTTTAGCCCACCCTACTTAACTTAGTAGACCACTTAATGGCCCATGTAATTATAATTTATTCCATGTAAATAATGAGACAAGTATCATGCATGCTTATATACTAATACTTTCATTTTGTCTCAAACCACCCAAACATCCCAACACCACTTTGTACCACCACCATGGACCACACCATGCCACCACCACATGAGGCCAAAATGGTCCCTCCTTGAAACCGTCGGCCAACCCACCACCCACACCACCACTTCATTTTTTTTTTAATCTCACTTCATTCTCTCATTTCACTTCATTCAAACACACACACTTCTCTCTACTTTATCACTCTAAAGTTTTCTATCAAATATTTGAAGAACTTGTAAGTGTTCTTGATCTTCTTTTCTTCTTTTTCTTCATCATTTTCGTGAATCATCATCATCATAATTCAAGATTCATGTTTTGTAACTTGAATCATTATATATCTTGTGACTTTAAACTTTAATTTGAAGAAAGTGCAAGAACATGAAGGGTTAAAGCTTTTTAGCTTTTAATCTTCTTTACTTATGTTAGATCTAAGTTTTAAAACTTAAGATCTCTTTATTATGTTTAAAGATCAAAACCTATATTTACGATCTTCATGTAACTTGTAAGATCCAACACTTTACTTTATGGATCTTCAAGAAAGTTTGAAATACAAGCTTACTAGCTTGATGTTTCTACAAAAAGTTGGTTAAGATCAAAAGTTTACTAACTTATGATATTCTTAAGTTTGTTGTAGCTTAGCTTGTGACTTGTGTTTGCATGAAACAAAAGATACAAGCTTACTAGCTTTAGATCTCATAATTATTGTTAGAAATCCAAGCACTCTAGCTTAGGATTTCATTTTTGTGTTTGATCTAAGTAGTATGACTTATGATCTTCTACTTTGTTTAAACAAAAGTTCATTTGATTATGTTCACTTTAATTTACAAGATCTAAGTTTTGTAACTTATGATTATGTAAAAGTTGAAAGTCTAAGTATTATGACTTAGGGTTTCACCAAGAACATGGGATCTAGAATTTTTAGTCTAAGGTCTTTAATATTTAGCTAAGATCTAAGTTCTATAGCTTAAGATCTTGCTTATTTAGTTTGATTCAAAGTTTATAACTTAATAGAACTTGTGATTGTGTTGAAACTAGGAAATTGATGTAACTTTGGTTAATCATCTTGCTCAAACGTTTACATGAGTTGTATTTTGTTTCCCAGTCTTAACTTTGTGTGTTTATGGTTAAACCTTGGTTAAAGTGATGCTAAAACATCAAGAGTTGTACACTTGAGGCTTATACGCATCAAGGATGAGAACCGCGATGAGCATCAAACATCAAGAAACCCACCGGAGCACTTTCTTTCTCTTTTTCAGGGTCTGATCAAGCTCCTGGACTTCTGTAAAAGTTTATTTCTAGATATTTCGGTTAAATTAGATGACTTTTTGTTTAAGACTCGTCTTAATCCAAATTATGGTTTAGGATTTATAGCCTTCCGAAAGTCACTACGCCTTCGTAACGTTGTGCAAAATTTCTGACCTACTCGCACTTAAACCGTCACCACAATCAAACGAAGAAGAGTTAGGTTCTGAAAATTGGTCAGAAGTTAGAGGACTCACATACGGAGCCTTGGCCACTGCTCTCACGTCATTTCAGTTTGTATATAGGTCGTATCAGCTGAACGAAGTCAGCCTTTGTTTCGATCTCTATTCTTGATTGAAAACTTACATTACTTTTTACATTTGATGTTGATGATAATAACACTTAAGACTTAAATTACGTACTTTTAAACCCTTTTGAAACGATTTACTGACTTAGTAACTTTTAACTTAGGTTGAGGACCTTTCGGACCGACTTACTTGCTTACTTACCTCGTATCGACTTTTACCGCACTTTCACTGTGAGTTATAGCTCCCTTTTTACTTCAACTATTTTTGGTACTGATAATACATGCGTTTTTTATGTTTTACTTACTAGGCACGAGTACTTAAACCTTATATATGTGTGGGTGATATAACGGCATAAACTTTCCCCTTAGCTCGATAACGTTTAGTCATTGGCTTTTGAACCGGTGAACGCGAATCTTAGATATGGATCCATAGGGTTTGACATCCCCACTCGGGCTAGTCGTGCTAGCATTTAACGGGTGTTTAATACTTCATAAACTTACGCACTCGCCAAGTGTACTTTTAGGGGTGATACTTACGTTAAGTTAGTTACCAAGTGCCCACGATTAAGCATATACTTTTCATACTGATTTAAACTGCTGGTTGAAGCACTGAAATCTCGTGGTCTACATTACTTTACTGATTACAAACTATAGCTCACCAACATTTGTGTTGACTTTTAAGAGTGTATTTCTCAGGTGCTTAGACGTTGTTGCTTCCGCTGTTAGACTTGCTGTCTTGGTGTTATAGACTTGCTGTTATGGACCTGCTGTGTTAGATTTCCGCTGCATTACTTAGAGATGTCTCAATCATGGAACTTTTCTTCTGCATTCGTAACTTATGTTATTTTCAAACAATGGCTTTGTAACGACCTTTGGGTCACATACTTATGTTTATGCTTCTATTCATAGGAAGCACGTTATTGTTTGTAAAACGCTATCTTTTATGAATGCAAAACCAGTTTTCAAATAGCATATAGTGTTTGACCTTGTAATGATCCTGTTGTTGATGAACCGTACATGATGGTTTTGTACGGGGTGTTACAGAATACATGCGCTGCTTTTATAAATGTTTGATGAAATAGACATAAGTAATTGAAACTACATTCTATGCTTGGATTATTAAACCGAATATGCCCCTTTTTAGCTTGGTAGCCTAAGAATTAGGGAAATGGCCCCTAATTGACATGAATCCTAAAGATAGATCTATCGGGCCCAACGAGCCCCATCCGAGTTACGGATTCTTTAGTACTTCGAATTTATTATGTCCGATAAGAGTCCCGGAATGATGGGGATATTCTATATGCATCTTGTTAAGGTCGGTTACCAGGTGTTCAACATATGAATGATTTTTATACACAGGTTATGTGTATCATGTTTTGTACACGAGATGAATGTGTGCAGTTAAATATTGAAATCTTGTGGTCTATTAAAATTATGGAAATGACCGATTATGATAAACTAATGAACTCACCAATCTTTTGTTTGACACTTTAAAGCATGTTTATTCTCAGGTATGAAAGAAATCTTCCGCTGTGCATTTGCTCATTTTAAAGATACTACTTGGAGTCATTCATGACATATTTCAAAAGACGTTGCATTCAAATCATTTGAGTTCAAAAATATTGTTGATAGATGAATGACAGATTAGTCAATTATATTTGGGAAATATGATAATATCATGGGTATGCATATTTGTAAACTCTCGTTGAGATGAAAGTTTGTCTTTTAAAAAGAATGCAATATTTGTAAAATGTATCATATAGAGGTCGGAACCTCGCAATGTAATCAACTAATGTGAATCGTTTATAATCGATATGAATGGGTCACAATTAAAAGAGCTTTAAACATTCATAATCAAGCTATAAACATTTTTAAGGGGTCAAATTGCTAAAATAGAAAAAGTTGGACAAAACAAGGTTTCTAACAAGGTTTTTAATAGTTTTTCTATTCAAGAGGTATATTCTACTTACTTAAACCTTAAATACGGATATTCTAAGACTCATATAACCCGTGGAAAACACTTGGAATCTTGATTCGGCAAAGCCAAAAGGACTAAGACAAGGTACATATTAGGATTTCCAAAAACCCTACTCCCAGAATCACTTCAGACGCACTACTTCGAAAGATCAAAGAGTCTAGAAGACGTACTATCACTTATTTTAAGCTGATCCAAGAATATCTATCCATGACCTAGATCTGATTTCATTAGGATACAAAAATAAAGAAGATTCAAGGCTTGCACGCACTAGAATACACACTAAACCCTAATCTCTCCTAAACTCTTGTCCGGCCACTAAGAACTTCAGAGATTGACCTAGGGACTTGTGTACAATTGTCATCTAGATTAAAAGAGACATCTGATGTGTATAGCGGTGTATACGAAATACTATTATTTTTATTACGAAATACTATTAAATACGATACAATTTACACAAGTTATTTATTTATTTATAGAATGGGATATACCTGAACCTTACTGCCACACTTATAGGCAGTGTACCTAATCGTAGAATAGTGTAGTTTTTAGTAAGTCCGGTTCGTTCCACAGGGATCTACTTATTGCGTACACTATATTTATAAACCTATATTTATATAAAATATATATAATTATATATAGTAATAATAATATATAAAAGGAGGGTTTTACCGAATAATGACCGGTTTGTCGATTTTATATTTTAAGCGTAAAGATAAATGACGATAATTAAAGTGTGTAAAATAAATAACAATATTTAAAGTTGCGATAATTAAATTTACAGTAAATAAAAGTACGATGAGAAATACAATAAAAGAATTATGCTTATTTAAATTTCCGTATCCATGATGTTTGACGTTTTGATTTTAATTTATTACTCTAGATCAATTGTCCTTTGTCCTGGAATATTTGATACCTATCTGGGTTTTGCCCATAATAGTTCTTCGGTCATAATTATAAAATGCTCGTCAAATTAACCTTATTCCCGAAGTCAAATATTCCAACTAATTAGGGATTCGAACTGTAACAAGGTTTTAATACTTTGTTAATAATTACACCAGGTTATCGACTGCGTGTAATCTAAGGTTTTAATACTTTGTTAACAATTACACCAATTATCCTTGTATGTAATCCACCCCTGTTTTAATGAGATATGAATATTAATTTACCCACTATATCAGAATGAATAATCAATTACCCAACCCGAATAATTAATTAAATGATTATAAACGATGTCGTATAAACGTCACTAAATAGGACATTCGTAATCAATTTAATAATTATTAGATTAACTAACTTGAAGATAGGTTCGACAGGTTCCAATGAGTTGTCATTCAATTAGACAATACCCCCTACCTATTAATAATCAATAGTCTAATGTTCACAAGTGTCGGTCTTTTGTCCAAACCCGAATTATGGTACAAAATCCAATAACCCCATCTTAATATTTATCCCAACATCACAATTACTTCAGATCAAATAAGCATAATAATAACTTAGTTTCGAGACATTAATTTAAAAAGGAAGAACATAGCTTACAGTGGTGATTAATCGCGTAGCGTTACACGGACAGAGTTCCATCTTACAAAACCTTAAAACATTTCTTACATTAACCCAATTATTATTAAACTTAATTTAAACTTTAAATTATAAATATAAATATATATAATTCTTTACAGAGGAAGAAACAATTAAAACCGTTTAATAACCGGTAAATGACCGGTTTGTCGATTTTATGTCTTAACTCACAATTAAAACCTAATGTAAAATATTTAATATAAATATAACTTAATTTAAAGCGTAAAGTAAATGACGATAAATTAATGTGCGATAAAATAAAAGTACGATAATTAAAAGGGCAATAATTTAAAGTACGATAAATAAAAGTGCGATGAGATATGAAATAAAAGAATTATGCTTATTTAAACTTCAGTAATCATGATGTTTGACGTGTTGATTTTAATTTATTACCATGGGTTAATTGTCCTTTGTCCTGAATTATTCGATATGTCCATCTGGTTTTGTCCATAATAGTCCATCGGTCATAATTATAAAGTGCGAGAGTCTTCGCTAAATTAACCTTATACCCGAAGTCAAATATTCCAACTAATTGGGGATTCGAACTAAAACAAGGTCTTAATACTTTGTTTAATGAATACACCAGGTTATGGACTGCGTGTAATCCAAGATTTTAATACTTTGTTAACAATTAAACCATTTACCCTTGAATGTAATCCACCCTTGTTTTAATGAGTCCAGTGTCTATTAATCAATCCCCGTGTCCTGTCAAATGAACAATTATTAGTATTTATAGATATCCCACCCACCGTACCCAGTCAAGTGTATGTGGTTATATATAAACACGTCAAATTATAAATCTCTATATTAAATCAACGAGATATCATTTAATTAATATAAAGCCCATTAATAGCCCATAGTCCAATTTCCACAAGTGTCGGTCTTTTGTCGAAACCCCAATTATGGTCCAAAGCCCAATAACCCAGTCTTAATATTTAGTCCAACATCACGATTACTTCGGCTTAAATAAGCATAATAATAACTTAGCTACGAGAGTTTAAAAAGGTTGAACATAACTTACAATGAGTATTAATCGCGTAGTGTTACACGGACATAATTTCGACTTACAAACCTTAAAACATTCGCTAAAATAACCTTATTATTATTATTAACTTAAATATTAAAATTAAAATTATAAATATAAATATAGATTGAGAGATTGAGAGATTGAAGTAGAAAAGGTGTAATGAATCGAGCAGAATGCGCGGCCTTTTATAGGCCCACTTTGAACTGTACAGCTCCGCGAGTGCGGTATTTTCTTTTTCACAGCTCCGCAGTCGCGGAGCTTTGGATTCCAGCTCATTTGTTGATTTAAAACGTGGGCTGCTGATTATTTTATAATATAATATATATATATATATAATTAATTATATATTATATTATATTCTTGTGCAGAAGTTAACTTGTAATTTCAGGTCCGTTGAGTCTCACGTTAATAGTTGGTTCATGTCTCAGTTTCGGATTTTCGAACACCTTTTCGTATAATTTAATATCTTGTACTTTGCATTTTGTGGCTTGTACTCTTGTAATTTTGAGACGTTTCTCATCAATAAATTGAACCACTTGGATTGTACTTTGTACTTTTTAGCTTTTTGGTCATTTGAGTCTTCAAATCGTCAATTCTGTCTTTTGTCTTCACCTTTTATTTTTTAAACGAATATTACTTATAAATAGAACAATTCTAACTAAAAGCTTGTCTTTCTTGAAGGATAATGCTATGAAATATATGTTCGTTTTTAGCATTATCAAATATTCTCACACTTGAGCGTTGCTTGTCCTCAAGCAATATAGAATTTGAATAAAACTTTACTAGAATCACTTCTTTATTCTTCATACTTTGTACATCAGTGATTTTAATACGGCGGTATGAACAATGGTAGTAACGATGTGGTTTACAGTCCCACATGACTATAAACATTTAGATCCTTTAGGAAATTGGATCTTTATGAAAACATTTGATCTTTTGAAAATTCAATCTAGCTTTTACCCAAGATAAGTTTTCCGGAATAACCCTTCACTGGTGTTTGCAAAATATTTTTGTGGGTTTTGTGGGTTTCCTTTTTTTAAAATTTTAGCTCAAAACTTATGGTTTTGTGTCACCCACTTGCTAACCTTGTATTAGGAAAGCAACACGTCTAGTATACTTGCTCCGTATATTATCTTTCGGTAAACTACCGTCCGGTTATAAAGGAAAGCGTTGAACAAGCAACTGTTAAGGCAATATCTAATGACATGCATATGTTCATGGTCCACAACGTGTCGGATGCAATTACTATCCTTTGTAGGAGCAATAGTAAAGATCACCCTATAGTTTTTCGGTCTGGCATAAGGTCCTGTCTTCGACGATGCTATACAACCACCGTTCTTATGGTTGACACCCAATTTGGTTCAGGTGACCTAATGAATTCCAGGTGAATTCCTAAGATTTTACGTTCAATGGTAATGAACGCATTGAAAATGGGTTTTCAGAAAACAAATCATTTTGTAATTTGATCAAAATATTTTCTCGTTCAAGCTCGAGTTTAGATATCATTGAATTTCATGAGTTTGAATTCTCAATCTTTAAGTTCAATCTCAAGGATTGAGTAATATCAGGCTTAAAAGCTGATTTTTAATCTTTAAGGAGATTATCCTTTCTGGGGATCTGATTCATTAGTCTTATAAGCTAATTTGCATTGTGCCCCCCCATTGTACGAGACAGATCCTCTCATTGTTAGGATAAGTCTGACCACTTGGCGACCCTGTTTGATGCTGAGGTCCGTGGATTTCCAGCTGATTTTCGAGAAAACTTTTCAAGGTTTTTCGTAGACTCTACAACTGGTCTGGACGACAACTTCCTGACCAAAATCAAGAAGCGCGTGTCTTTTTCTCAGAAGACTTTACTTCCTTTTAAATTCCATTTATATAACAATAAACTGGGTAAAACTGATTAATATCGTCCAAAAACAAAAGTATCTTCAATTATTTGTACAAAAATATGTGATATATGTTCTAAATAACTTGGTAAATATTTCCCACACATGGCTTTTATTTTTCTTTCTTTGCCTTTTTATTCTCTTCTATTCCATTTTAAATGAATTCAAGCGTTTTGGGTTGTTTCTCAATTTATGTCCTTTCCGATGTAACAATAATTTCGGTGTTAACACCTAGATTATCGTTCATAAATATGTATAAACATGATTTTGAGTTCATTTAGTTGAAAATTTTTAAAAATTTTACTAGAAGTGGGTAGTCAATATATAAGACTAGTATAGTGGTAAGTATTCTCGCCTGTCACGCGGGCGACCCGGGTTCGATCCCCGGCAGCGGCGCCAAAAACTTGATGTGTGCAGCGGTGTATACAAAATATTATTATTTTTATTACGAAATACTATTAAATATGATACAATTTACACAAGTTATTTATTTATTTATAGAATGGGATATACCTAAACCTTGCTACCACACTTATAGGCAGTGTACCTAATTGTAGAGTAGTGTAGTTTTTAGTAAGTCCAGTTCGTTCCACGGGGATCTACTTATTGCGTAGACTATATTTTTAAAACTATATTTATATAAAATATATATAATTATATATAGTAATAATAATAATATATAAAAGGGGGTTTTACCGTTTAATGACCGGTTTGTCGATTTTATATTTTAAGCGTAAAGATAAATGACGATAATTAAAGTGCGTAAAATAAATAACAATATTTAAAGTTGTGATAATTAAATTTACAGTAAATAAAAGTACGATGAGAAATACAATAAAAGAATTATGCTTATTTAAACTTCCATAACCATGATGTTTGACGTTTTGATTTTAATTTATTACTCTGGATCAATTGTCCTTTGTCCTGGCTTATTTGATACCTATCTGGGTTTTTCCCATAATAGTTCATCGGTCATAATTATAAAATGCTCGTCAAATTAACCTTATTCCCGAAGTCAAATATTCCAACTAATTAGGGATTCGAACTATAACAAGGTTTTAATACTTTGTTAATAATTACACTAGGTTATCAACTGCGTGTAATCCAAGGTTTTAATACTTTGTTAACAATTACTCCAATTATCCTTGTATGTAATCCACCCCTGTTTTAATGAGATATGAATATTAATTTACCCACTTGATCAGAATGAATAATCAATTACCCAACCCGAATAATTAATTAAATGATTGTAAAAGATGTCGTATAAACGTCACTAAATAGGACATACATAATCATTTAATAATTATTAGATTAACTAATTTAAAGATAGGTTCGACAGGTTCCAATGAATTGTCATTCAATTAGACAATACCCCCCATCTATTAATAGTCCATAGTCCAATGTTCAGAAGTGTCGGTCATTTGTCCAAACCCTAATTATGGTACAAAATCCAATAACCCCTATCATAATATTTAGCCCGACATCACGATTACTTCAGCTCAAATAAGCATAATAATAACTTAGTTACGAGACATTAATTTAAAAAGGAAAAACATAGCTTACAGTGATTATTTATCTCGTAGCGTTACACGGACAGAGTTTCGACTTTAAAACCCGTAAAATATTTCTTACAATAACCCAACTAAACCATAATTTATTTTTAATCTTAAATTAAAATTTATAATTATAATATATTACATATAGAGATTCAGAGATTGGAAAAGGTGTGCATTTCATCGTCTGAATTCGTTGGCTTTTATAGGCAATTCTTGAGACTGACTGCTCAGCGATCGTGCAGGTTTTACCCTTTGCAGCTCCGCGATCGCGAAGTTTCGAGTTCCAGCTCACCATTTGAATTCAAAACGTGGGCTGCTGATTTTTAAAATATATATATAATATATATATAATATTATGCAATTATATATATATTATATTATATTCTTGTGCATAGTTGACTTGTAATTTTAGCTCCGTTGACTCGTACGTTGATGCTCGGTTTATGTCTCGGTTCCGGATTTTCGAACGTCTTTTTGTACGCTTAGATATCTTGTATTTTGTGTTCCACGACTTGTACTCTTGTTAATAATTAGACGTTTCTCATCAATAAATTGAACCACTTGGATTGTATCTTGTACATTTAAGATTTTTGGTCATTTGCGTCTTCAAATCATCGTTTTCTTCTTTTGTCTTCGCACTTTTTTATTTAAACCAATATTACTTGAAAATATAACATTTGTAACTGAAAACTTTACATATTGGAAGGATATTGCGCCTAAATATATGTTCATTTGAAGCAATATCAACATCCTTGAAGCGACCCGTCCTAATCCATAAGGACGAATACAATAACATATGATTACATCGCGAGGTACTTAACCTCTATATGATACATTTTACAAACATTGCATTCATTTCTAAAAGACAAACTTTCATTACATCAAAAGTTGATGGCATGCATACCATTTTATAATATATCCAACTATAATTGACTTATTAATAATCTTGATGAACTCAATGACTTGAATGCAACGTCTTTTGAAATATGTCATGAATGACTCCAAGTAATATCTCTAGAATGAGCAAAAATCACAGTGGAAGGTTTCGTTAATACCTGAGAATAAACATGCTTTCAAGTGTCAACCAAAAGGTTGGTGAGTTCATTAGTTTATCGTAAACATTCATTTCCATCATTTTAATAGACCACAAGATTTTCATATATTGTCACGCGTAACTCGCGAATTAAAATTCATTCATATGGTGAACACCTGGTAACCGACCTTAACAAGATGCATATAGAATATCCCCATCATTCCGGGACTCACATCGGATATGATAAATCGAAGTACTAAAGCATCCGTAACCCGGATGGGGCTCATTGGGCCCGACAGATCTATCTTTAGGATTCGCGTCAATTAGTCGTAATTATCATAAATACTAATTCTTAGGCTACCAAGCTAAAAAGGGGCATATTCGGTTTGATAATCTAACCATAGAATGTAGTTTCGATCACTTGTGTCTATTTCGTAAAGCATTTATAAAAGCAGCGCATGTATTCTCAGTCCCAAAAATATATATTGCAAAAGCATTTAAAAAGGGAGCAAATGAAACTCACAATACTGTATTTTTGCAGTAAAAATACATATGACGGCATTGAACAAGTGTAGAGTTGGCCTTGGATTTACGAACCTATATCATTTATATATATATTAACACATATAATGATAATCGAACAAATATACTCATTATTATTATTGATATAATTTTTATATTAAAAACTTATATATTTCATTATCTAATTAAATATATTCATTTTATATATAAAGGTATTAATATAGTTAAGTTATATATATTAAGTATATTTTTATATCAAGATCATTTGTTTGTGAAATTAGTAATTATAATAATACACAAATATGTTAATAATAATAATAATAATAATAATAATAATAATAATAATAATAATAATAATAATAATAATAATAATAATTAGATTTAATAATGATATTGATAATAATAATTTTGATAATAACATTAGTCATTTTACATGTAGTAATAATAATAATGATAAAAATAATAATAAAAGCGATAATTTTAATAATAATTTTGATAACATGATAAGTTTAAAAAAAGATATATAACTTTGAAAACAATAATAATCTTAATGAAAATGATAACTTTATTTAGCCATGACTTATTTATATTTATATTCCTCTTACTCATAAACGTACTTATAATTATATTTTTCGGTTGTAATTACCTTAACTATATTCATAATCATATTCATAATCCTATTTATCTTAGCATTCGTAATCTTAATTATATTTTTATTAATGATATTAATAAGAATAATAATAATTATAATCTCAATATTAGTATAATAATAATAATAATAATAATAATAATAATAATAATAATAATAATAATAATAATAATAATAATAATAATAATAATAATAATAATAATAATAATAATAATAATAATAATAAGATGTATACCATCTGATTTTATGTTATCACCATCATAACATGCCATCATCATTATCATCTTATACTCATCATCAAAATATCATCATCATTAACTTATACCATTATCATCATTTCCTTCCTTTCTATCAATGATCATTATCATATCAAACGGGTATCATCATCTCATAATCCTATAATCTTCATCGATACACCGTACATCATTTTGTCACCATGATCGTGTTTCATCATCATCTTTAAACTTCTCATCATTATCATAATGCATACATAACATCTTTATCATTTAAATTCCTAATCGATCATTCTATATTATTACAGCAATCGATCTCGGTCCACATTTTAAGCATCATTTTCTTCTCATCTTCCGGATCTAATTATGCTACGGCCCAACCACACTTTCTTAAAATTGGCTCGTTAAATTTAAAAAGGCCCACTGCCCAAAACGTGGCAGTCCAATTTATAATTCCATACTTTGTTTTAATTTGAATCGAACAAAAACTGGTGGGGGTGGGGTTCGTTTGGGGATAAAACAACATCACGTCATCATCATACTTTAATTATTCTAGCATAATCATCATCTCTTTCATTTCCATCATACATCATCACCAACATCTAAAATCATCATCATCGTTCTTTCTTATAGATTTAGAAACAGAAAAGCATCTGCACCCTTCGTTCCATACCCATATCATTCATCATCTTCTTCACTCATCAATCATATAAAATCACGATTGTCATCATCCCCACCGTTGCTAATAATCATCATCTTTATCATCATTCGCGTTTAAATCCCAACCGGAACATCGAGTTATAGTCGTAATTGAGAGGGTTTACGGTGGTTTACGAATAGAAAGAAAATGAATAGTAGGAACGAGTAGCCATAACATGAATTTATCGAATTAAAGGGCTGTTGGGTGGGTCTTGGTGTTTTGTCGACTAATCGTGAACCAGAAGGAGAAAGCAATAACAACGAATATGCAACGATGATGATGAGCAAGATAGTTGCAGCTAGGTTAATTGGGGTCTGGAACTGAACAGAAGAATGGAAGGATGTCATTGTATCAAGCTAAATAAAAAGGTAGATAGATATGGTTCAATCATAATACCAGATTGAAACTGAAAACCAATTGTATGAAGATGCACTGGTGGTTGGTGGTTGGTGGTTTCGTTGGTAAAAAAAAATAAGAATAAACAGAAGTTTAGTAGCATCATAATGGTGGTTGTGGGTGATGTTAGGGTGATGTCGTAGGATGGTAGTACAAGAAGAAGATATATAGAGTGTGATGGAGATGGCGTTTGATGGTGGGTTCATGATGGTTTGTTTATAAATGACTGTAGAGATGTCGTGAAAATGATGAAGTGGTTCACGATGGAAGATGAGAGAGGGAGAGAGAAAAGAAAAGAAGGTGTTGGCGGTTTACGATGGTGCAAGGTTGTGGTTGTCTTTGGTGTTTGATTAGACAGCAACCGAAAAGCGAAGATGTTGATGGTTGTGGGTGTTACAAGGTGAAGACGGTTATTCGGTAGTTCATGGTGATGAACCGAGGGTGAGGTGATGGCGTATGGTGGTGATGGCGTGTGGTGGTGATGGCCATAGTTTGAAGAAGGAAGTCGATGTAAATATGAGATGATGGATGCAGTTTTTGTTCAAAGTATATGTGTATGAATGTATATGTTATATCTATATCTATATGTAATAGATATAATAGATATATTGGAGAATAAACAAAAGGTAAACACATTGCTTTAATTTCACGGGTTTTAAATAACAGTTCCCCTGTCGATACTTTGAACATGTAGTATATCCTTCCCCGTTGATAATCAGTAGCGGATAAAAGTACTCAGATAAATTCCAAATTTTCAAGTAATTATCTTTATTTATTTTGGTCATTATGGTATAAAATGCGATCATTAACTATTAAATAAAAATTATATTAATTATTCACAACAACCCCAAGTAAAATATAAAAAGTTTTAAAATTTAATAAGTAGCTCCTAAATACATTTTTACTAAGCCTATAATTTATAAAACCTATTTTCGTATCACCGTTTATTTTAAAATTACATAGGTTTGAATTTAACTTGCTTAATATCAATCGAAACATCAACCGAGTATTACAATCATTTAATATTTATTTTTAATATACTTTGTCTATATATAGAGGTATATTTTAAATAATAATTATTATAATATCCTATTTTTATTTTATTAATTTTTAATAACAACAATATATAATACTTCAAATTATATTTTGAATTATTATTTACATATACATACACACATATCTATTTACAATTAATTGTTCGTGAATCGTCGAGAGTAGTCGAAGGTTAATTGAATATATGAACATCGTTTCCAAAATTTTCTAAACTCAACATTACATACTTTTCTTATCGTATCGAAATCATATAAAGATTAAATTTAAATTTGGTCAAAAATTTTCGGATTGTCACAGTACCTACCCGTTAAAGAAATTTCGTCCCGAAATTTGAGTGGGATCATCATGGCTGACAATAAGTATGTTTTCATGACTCATATGAGCTGATAAATAGAGTTTTATTACCATTGAGTAATAAGGATAAAATAATTCGATTATTCGAAGAGTACGAATGAAGCTATCACAAAAGAGTGAAATGAGTAAATGTAGATTCGTCATATCTTTTGACGTAGGCATGATTGATTTTCGGAGTTCAGGGGATTCAAAGAAAATCTTCAAAATCTAAAAGATTTGATTCTTCGACGAATAAGGAAATTAAGATCTCTATAATTAAATATAGTGATCTGCCTTGATTACTCTGTCAGATATTTCCATTATAAATTCACTTTTTCCGTTCCATTAATTTTCACCACCTCAATACTTTCTTTCTTAGTTCATACATCTAAAAGATTGTGAAAATACTTAATCCCGTTCTAATCCTTGATATTTTTCTAATTATCATTTCTGTCATCCTTCTTTTTAATCTTCCACCAGAAATATCTGTTTATTTCTACTATTACCTTGTGGTGATACTATTCCTAATTATACTGTGTCTTTATATTGCTATTCGTATTAATATCCACAGTTTGTAACCTCCGTGTTGTTATTGGGTTTTACATCATCCCTTATATTTCGATGTCTTTGCCTTTGTCTTTCTATAATCATTGACATTCACAGTTAATGCTCTCTCCTATTTGCTGCGATTTATACCCCCTTTCTATTTCGGAGCTTCATGATTTTGTTTTCTTTTTGCAAGTAATGGTCCAGAATTCGTAGGTATGGAGTTTCGAATTATCATAATATGCAAAGTAGAAAGGAAAAATAGTAGCAAGATTTGACTTGTCAAGTTACCAGAATATCCGGAAAAGACCGAATCATCAAGAAAATATTTTCTTGATATTTTTGAAGTTAAATAGAATACAAGAGTCGTGTAATCTGGCACATGATGACGGTAGAGTCTATGAATCATCATGTTTCATTTAGAAACTTAGCATGACTTACTGTAATATAATCATGTTGATCAAGTGTCATTATATTATACTAACTCATGCTTCAGTTCCCAACACTACTTCAAAATCATTCATAATTTAAACTCAAATTTCAAAGAAAATTAGAAACTAAAATAGTTTCCTTTATGATGTAACACGGATAGCATGAAGAGATAAATAATTTCGGACGAGAATATTTATGAAAATATCCTCAGAAATATTGAAGATATTTATGATGATATTTTGGAACTTCTAAGATCGAAGGTTGATGAAGAAAATCCTTTCGCAAGGATTTAAAATAAATAAGGAGCAAGATATTCGCTAAAGAGTTCATCGGATACAGAATCATATGAATTCATTAAGTACATGTTTAGTCCTTGTGATTTGTCCACAGTCTCCCTTATAGTTTGCTCAATCCGTTTTTCAGTTCCAACTTTTCTGAGCTTTGCCAACATACTATCCTTTATCATCATACTTCTGACGGTTAAGGTCGTTTACCGTTTTTGCTGCTTCATTCAACTTTTTCAACATTTAGAGTATTGATTCGTAGACTGGGTGCTTTTCAGAATTTCAGAATGGAAGATCATAATTCTAAGAGATAAATGTTATATGTATACATATAACTGTTGATGTAGTAACGCTGCGAGATTCAAAATATTGATTGCTGATTTCAGGTAATTTGGTATGGCAATTCTTGTTGTAAGATGGGGTTTCGATAAATATAATGATTTTCCATAATGTCAAAGATCGATGAAGTTGCGGGTAAGTTTACTGCTAATGTGGTGGGATATAAATGGTTATCCGATAACGATGATGAAAGGAAACTTATATATCGAGATTATAATAAGGCTAATTCGAATGAAAATCGAAGTTGATTTGCTGGAGCTGTGATAAAATTGGATAATTTAGAGAGAGATTGTAAAGTTATTTTCGGTAATAACAATGCCAAAGGAGCAAGCACAGATACGTGTTAAACGTTTACTCGGGTTTTGAGTATTTTTCAGGTGCATAACTATATACATCAATCTTTTCTTCCGTAGATGAGATGCAGTTGGTTCATCCTTTCGATTGAGGTGTTTTCAAGAATCATGAAAGGTTTGAACGCAAATTGTAATCGTCAAGATACAAATGAGGTTTAAGATTAAATCAAGTGGCAAACTTGAAGAAGTGTTTAGTTTCATATGTTATAATCAATATTTTAATTCATTTTAATTGTCCAATGTTGGTAGTCCACAGTTAGCAGTCCACAGTTGCTAACTCAATAATTCATATATAGTTTATAATATTCAAATTAATTAATACATGTCGTGACTCATTTATACATGTCTCAGACTCGATCACAACTCAAAGTGTATATATTATTTAAGAATCAACCTCAACCCTGTATAGTGAACTCAAGCATTACAGCGTATAAAGTGTTTATGGTTATTCCAAATAATATATATAGATGCGTCAATATGATATGTCAAAACATTGTATACGTGTCCCGACATTTAAAATGCGTAAATAACAATATTTAAATGACGATAAATGAAGTGCGTAAAATAAATAACGGAAATTAAATGACGATAAATAAAATTGCGAGAATTAAATTGCGATAAAATAAATTGCGATAATTAAATGTACAATAAGGAATTAACAGTTAGCTAGGAACAGTTAGCTAGGATTTTGTTAGCGTGGATTCTTAACAAAATTTCTCATAGTTAATTTATTTGTTTCTAACAAATTTTATTTTGTCCAATGTTTTCTTAATTATGCCACTTGTCGGATTCTGATAGGTCAAAATCCAAATATGAAATTGAATGAAAATTGTTATTCTGTGGTGAACGGATACGTGCATCAGTGGATGTAAGTAGGATAGTAAATGACTGTTGAATCAGATTTGAAAGAATGTACAGTGTAACTTATTAATGTGAAATCTAAATATTCCTCGGGTATTACCTACCCGTTAAAATATTTTCATCATTAACAGTTTGAACAAAAGAATTTTTAATTACAACTTTTATGAAAACATATATACATATATATTTTCTTCAGATGTAATCATGGATTTAATGAGTCAATATGATATTAGACTCATTTGATTTACCATTAGAACAATAATATATAATCTCTAAAACATTAGAGATTACATAATCGCCATGAAAAACGAAGATAGTTGATGTAGAACGATACGTAGAACGATGATTATGCTCGAGGTACATAATGAGATGTTGAGACGTATGATGTTTGAACTTGGGTTGTTGGTGGTAGTGGTATTGATGTTGGTGGTACTGTTGGTGCCGAAGATGTTGCTGAAGCTGGTACGTTTTGCACCATATTTTCCAAGGCTATAACTTGGGCGCGAAGCTCGTTGACTTCTTCTATTACACCGGGATGATTGTCGGTTCAGATGAGCGAATGAATAAGATCTAGAATCTGAGATAGTATATAATCTTGATGAGATACGATGGAAATGAGAGAGAAAATAGTGTCTCGAACAGGTTCGCTGGTAAGTGCTTCAGGTGCATCGCCAAGAGGGCAATATGGTGGATGGAAGGGATCGCCTTCTTTGCGTCTCCATTGATTAAGTCAACTACGAACCCATCAGATTAATTGAAGATGACTAGTTGGTTGATCCGTTTCGTTTACACTGCTTTCGTAGCTTAGATGAATATCCATGTCGGAATAGCTGTCGGAATAACTATCGGAATAGCTGTCGGAATCTGAGGGACTCGAACTGGTTGAGGGATTCATCTCGTATGATCAGATGAAGGATTTTCGATAAGAAATAGATTATAGGATGTAGATTAGTACGCTACAATACATAATTTACATATTCATATATAATACTAAAATCCCATAAGTTATGGAGGAATCTACGAAAGCTGTCAGGCAAAGGTAACAATAACAGAAACGCTAAGATATGAATTTATCTATATACTGTCTATGCAATAGAGGCAGTAAGACGTGTCTAGACTTTAAGGATGATAAGCAAATAATTTTTGACACGAAATGATAAGCAAAACTTTTGACATGCAGACACGGTCGAAGTTCAGACCCACTAATACAACTAAACAACTATCAGTTAGATACACTAATGCAAGTCCTGGTTCGCTAAGACCACCGCTCTGATACCACATGAAGCGACCCGTCCTAATCCATAAGGACGAATACAATAACATATGATTACATCGCGAGGAACTTGACCTCTATATGATACATTTTACAAACATTGCATTCATTTTTAAAAGACAAACTTTTATTACATCAAAAGTTGACGGCATGCATACCATTTTATAATATATCCAACTATAATTGACTTAATAATAATCTTGATGAACTCAATGACTTGAATGCAACGTCTTTTGAAATATGTCATGAATGACTCCAAGTAATATCTCTAGAATGAGCAAATGCACAGTGGAAGGTTTCTTTAATACCTGAGAATAAACATGCTTTCAAGTGTCAACCAAAAGGTTGGTGAGTTCATTAGTTTATCGTAAACATTCATTTCCATCATTTTAATAGACCACAAGATTTCATATACTGTCAAGTGTAACTCACGAATTAAAAATCATTCATATGGTGAACACCTGGTAACCGACCTTAACAAGATGCATATAGAATATCCCCATCATTCTGGGACTCACATCGGATTTGATAAATCGAAGTACTAAATCATCCGTAACCCGGATGGAGCTCGTTGGGCCCGATAGATCTATCTTTAGGATTCGCGTCAATTAGTGACAATTATCATAAACACTAATTCATAGGCTACCAAGCTAAAAAAGGGGCATATTCGGTTTGATAATCCAATCATAGAATGTAGTTTCGATCACTTGTGTCTATTTCGTAAAGCATTTATAAAAGCAGTGCATGTATTCTCAGTCCCAAAAATATATATTGCAAAAGAATTTAAAAAGAGAGCAAATGAAACTCACTATACTGTATTTTTGTAGTAAAAATACATATGACGGCATTGAACAAGTGTAGGGTTGGCCTCGAATTCACGAACCTATATCATTTATATATATATTAACACATATAATGGTAATCGAACAAATATACACATTATTATTATTGATATAATTTTTATATTAAAAACTTATATATTTCATTATCTAATTAAATATATTCATTTTATATATAAAGGTATTAATAATAATAATAATACTAAAATATGAAGATCATTTGTTTGTGAAATTAGTAACTATAATAATACTAAAATATGTTAATAATAATAATAATAATAATTAGATTTAATAATGATATTGATAATAATAATTTTGATAATAACATTAGTCATTTTACATGTAGTAATAATAATAATGATAAAAATAATAATTAAAGCGATACTTTTAATAATAATTTTGATAACATGATAAGTTTAAAGAAAGATATATAACTTTGAAAACAATAATAATCTTAATGAAAATGATAACTTTATTTAGCCATGACTTATTTATATTTATATTCCTCTTACACATAAACGTACTTATAATTATATTTTTCAGTTGTAATTACCTTAACTATATTCATAATCATATTCATAATCCTATTTATCTTAGCATTTGTAATCTTAATTATATTTGTATTAATGATATTAATAAGAATAATAATAATCATAATCTCAATATTAGTATAATAATAATAATAATAATAATAATAATAATAATAATAATAATAATAATAATAAGAATAATAATAATAATAATAATAATAATAATTATAATAATAATAATAATAATAATAACAATAATAATAATAATAATAATAATAAAAATAATAATAATAATAATAATAATAATAATAATAATATTAATAATAATAATAATAATAATAATAAGATGTATACCATCTGATTTTATGTTATCACCATCATAACATGCCATCATCATTATCATCTTATACTCATCAACAAAATATCATCATCATTAACTTATACCATTATCGTCATTTCCTTCCTTTCTATCAATGATCATTATCATATCAAACGGGTATCATCATCTCATAATCCTATCATCTTCATCGATACATCGTACATCATTTTGTCACCATGATTGTGTATCATCATCATCTTTAAACTTCTCATCATTATCATAATGCTCACATAATATCTTTATCATTTAAATTCCTAATCGATCATTCTATATTATTACAGCAATCGATCTCGGTCCTCATTTTAAGCATCATTTTCTTCTCATCTTCCGGATCTAATTATGCTACGGCCCAACCACACTTTCTTAAAATTGGCTCGTTAAATTTAAAAAGGCCCACTGCCCAAAACGTGGCAGCCCAATTTGCAATTCCATACTTTGTTTTAATTTGAATCGAACAAACACTGGTGGGGGTGGGGTTCGTTTGGGGATAAAACAACATCACGTCATCATCATACTTTAATTATTCTATTATAATCATCATCTCTTTCATTTCCATCATACATCATCACCAACATCTAACATCATCATCATCGTTCTTTCTTACAGATTTAGAAACAGAAAAGCATCTGCACCCTTCATTCCATACTCGTATCATTCATCATCTTCTTCACTCATCAATCACATAAAATCACGATTGTCATCATCCCCACCGTTGCTAATCATCATCATCTTTATCATCATTCGCGTTTAAATCCCAACAGGAACATTGAGTTACAGTCATAATTGAGAGGGTTTACAGTGGTTTACGAATAGAAAGAAAATGAATAGTAGGAACGAGTAGCCATAACATGAGTTTATCGAATTAAAGGGCTGTTGGGTCGGTCTTGGTGTTTTGTCGAGTAATCGTGAACCAAAAGGAGAAAGTAATAACAACGAATATGCAACGATGATGATGAGCAAGATAGTTACAACTGGGTTAATTGGGGTCTGGAACTGAATAGAAGAACGGAAGGATGTCATTGTATCAAGCTGTTTGAATCAGGATTATATAGCGAGAAAAATAAACAGGTAGATAGATATGGTTCAATCGTAATACCAGATTGAAACTGAAAACCAATTGTATGAAGGTTCACTAGTGGTTGGTGGTTCCGTTGGTTAAAAAAAAGAAGAAGAAACAGAAGTTTAGTAGCATCATAATGGTGGTTGTGGTTGATGTTAGGGTGATGTCGTAGGATGGTAGTACAAGAAGAAGATATATAGAGTGTGATGGAGATGGCGTTTTATGGTGGGTTCATGATGGTTTGTTTATAAGTGATTGTAGAGATGTCGTGAAAATGATGAAGTGGTTCACGATGGAAGATGAGAGAGGGAGAGAGAAGATAAAAGAAGGTGGTGGCAGTTTACGATGGTGCAAGGTTGTGGTTGTCTTTGGTGTTTGATTAGACAGCAACCGAAAAGCGAAGATGTTGATGGTTGTGGGTGTTACAAGGTGAAGACGGTTATCCGGTAGTTCATGGTGATGAACCGAGGGTGAGGTGATGGAATATGGTGGTGATGGCGTGTGGTGGTGATGGCCATAGTTTGAAGAAGGAAGTCGATGTAAAGATGAGATGATGGATGCAGTTTTTGTTCAAAAGTATATGTATATGAATGTATATGTTATATCTATATCAATATGTAATAGATATAATAGATATATTGGAGAATAAACAGAAGGTAAACACATTACTTTAATTTCACGGGTTTTAAATAATAGTTCCCCTGCCGACACTTTGAACATGTAGTATATCCTGCCCCTTTGATAATCAGTAGCGGATAAAATTACTCAGATAAATTCCAAATTTTCACAGTAATTATCTTTATTTATTTTGGTCATTATGGTATAAAATTCGATCATTAACTATTAAATAAAAATTACATTAATTATTCACTCCCAACCCCAAGTAAAATATAAAAAGTTTTAAAATTTAATAAGTAGCTCCTAAATACATTTTTACTAAGCCTATAATTTATAAAACCTATTTTCGTATCACCATTTATTTTAAAATTACATAGGTTTGAATTTAACTTGCTTAATATCAATCAAAACATCAACCGAGTATTACAATCATTTAATATTTATTTTTAATATACTTTATCTATATAGAGGTATATTTTAAATAATAATTATTATAATATCCTATTTTTATTTTATTAATTTTTAATAACAACAAGATATAATACTTCAAATTATATTTCGAATTATTATTTACATATATATACACATATATCTATTTACAATTAATTGTTCGTGAAGCATCGAGAGCAGTCGAAGGTCAATTGAATATATGAACATCGTTTCCAAAATTTTCTAAACTCAACATTACATACTTTGCTTATCGTATCGAAATCATATAAAGATTAAATTTAAATTTGGTCAAAATTTTCCGGGTTGTCACAATCCTACCCGAACACGTGTTGACTCGAATCACCATAAGTTAAATAAAGACTACATCTACAGTTAAACACTCGCAAAGAACACCATCTATCTGGAAAACATCAAAATGGCATCCCGTTAATCAAACTGGCGACCCAGATACTCAAACTGATGACCCAGTTTCTTAAAATGGTAACCTGTTGAGACGACCCGTCCTAATCCATAAGGACGGATACAATAACATATGGTTACATTGTGAGGTATTTGACCTCTATATGATGTATATTACAAACATTGCATTCGTTTTTAAAAGACAAACTTTCATTACATCGAAAGTTGACAGTCATGCACACTGTAACGACCCGAATTTTTCGACTTTTTATTATATTTAATACTTTTACGAAACTGCGTATTTGTGCGTACTGAGTTAGATTATTTGCTGGGATCATTAATTATGTTAATTACTTTCGTTAATGCCTTACAATGTGTTTTTAAGTACTTGGTTACTTAACATGATCCTTGATTGCTTTTACGATCGTTAGTGTCACTTATCGCTTTAAATGAGATACGTACTTGGTACACGTTAAACTTTCATCATAATTGGAATATGATGACTGCGTAAACATAATTGTTATTTATTAATGACAATTACTTGGTTTTATGGTCCCTTAATTAAGCTTAGTGTTTACTAAGGCTTACTAGTTAGTTTAATGGACTTAACACCTTAATGGACCTAGTTAATTAAAGGCCCAACCTACTTACTTGATGGACTCCCTTAATGGACTAGTTAATGGACTAATTTAGCCCATGATGCATAAGACAAAGTCTATTAGACATTAAGACAAGATTAAGCATGCTAGTGTACCATTTACTTACATGTTTTAGCCTTTTGTTCCATGCCACCCAACATGTACAACCACCACCATGTACCACCATCCAATAGCAAGCAAATGGTCCCCCCACCCCACCACTACAACCGTCGGCCTAAGGGTACCCCAACACCATCACCATTTCATTTTAACTCTCTCATTTTATTTCAAAAACACACACACTTATTCTCTCAAATTTCTCTCTACTTTTCTCTCATATTTTCTTGAAAAAACTTGAAGGTTTTGATTCTTTTTCTCTTCTTTTTCTTCTCAAAACCGTAGCATCATCATCATCATTGTTATTTTTGGATTTTGGTTTTTATAACTTCAATCCTCCTGATATCTTGCAATCTTTGATCTCTTTTATGACAAAGAAGCAAGAACAAGGATCAAAGCTTTATAGCTTTTGGTTCTACATGAACTTGTAATAAATTTTAAGATCAAATTACTTTATGATCTTCTTTATGTTCAAGTATTGGAACTTTAAAGTTCATTTCATGAAGATTCAAGTTTATGACTTGATATCTTTTTATATAAAGGATCCTTACTTGAACTTGTTTACTTTTAACTTTAAATCTATTATTATTGTTTATGGAATTCAATTTGTTGGAGTTACTTAGTCAAAGATTACTTGTTAACTTTGATCTCATGAATCTTGAAATCAAAGTCTAACTTTGAGAGTTCAAGAATAAGAAAGTTTAAGCTTACTAGCTTATAACTCTCACACATGTAAGATTGATCTAAGTTATATAAATTATGGTCATCTAACTTGTTAAAACAAGAATTCATCTATTTATGTTCACTTTACTTTACAAAATCTAGGTTTCATAACTTATGGTTGTGTAAAGTGGAAAGTCTAAGTGTTTTGACTTAGGGTTTCACCAAGAACATGAGATCTAGAATTTTTAGTCTAAGATCTTTAATATCTAGTTAAGATCTAAACTCTCTAGCTTAAGGTCTTGATTAGTTAGTTTGATTCAAATTTATAGTTTAATAAGACTTGTAATGTGTTGAAACTAAGAAGATTGATGTAACTTTGGTTCATCACCTTGCTCAAACTCTCACATGAGTTGTGTTTTAATTCTTAGTCTTGACTCATGTGTGATTAAAACTTAGTCAAAGTGATGCAAATACATCAACGAGTTGTACACTTGAAGCTACAAGCATCAAGGATGAGAACCGTGATGAGCATCAAGCACCAAGAATCCCACCAGAGCACTTTCTTCTATTTTTCAGGGTCTGATCAGACTCTCTAGGCTACTATAAATTTGATTTTCAGTTAGTTTGGTTCATGTAAATGATTTTCCATTTAGGCCTCACCTAAATCCGATATAGGGTTTAGGATTTATAGCCTTCCGAAAGTCACTACGCCCTTGTAACGTTGTGCTAAAATTTCTGACCTACTCGCACTTAAACCATCGTCGCGGTCAAATAAAGACAAGTTTGGTTCTGAAATTGGTCATTGGTTAGAGGACTCACATACAGATCCATGGCCACTGGTCTCACCTCATTTCAGTTTGTATGGAGGTCGTTGCAGCTGAACAAAGTCAGCCTTTGTTTCGATCTCTATTCTCGATTGAAAACTTACTTTACTTTTTGCGTATGATGTTGATGATGATGACACTTAAGACTTAAATTACGTACTTTAAACCCTTTTGAAAAGATTTACTGACTTATTAACTTTTGACCTAGGTTGAGGACCTTTCGGACTAACTTACTTGCTTACTTACCTCGTATCGACTTTTACTGCTCAATCACTGTGAGTTATAGCTTCCCTTTTTACTTTAACTATTTTTGGGACTGAGAATACATGCGCTTTTTATGTTTTACATACTAGGTACGAGTACTTAAACTTTACATATGTGTGGGTTATACAACGGCATAAACTTTCCCCTTAGCTCGGTAACGTTTAATCATCGGTTTTTGAACCGATGAATTCGAATCTTAGATATGGATCCATAGGGTTTGACATCCCCACTCGGGCTAGTCGCAATAGCATTTAACAGGTGTTTAATACTTCATAAACATACGCACTCGCCAAGTGTACTTTTAGGGGGTGATATTTACGTTAAGTTAGTTACCAAGTGCCCACGGTTAAGCATATACTTTTCATACTGTTTTGAATACGAAATCTCGTGGCCTACATTACATTACTGTTACAATTAAACTATAGCTCACCAACATTCGTGTTGACTTTTAAGCATGTTATTTCTCAGGTGCTTAGACGTTGTTGCTTCCGCTGTATTAGTCTCGCTGTTAGACTTGCTGTGTAGACTCCCGCTACTTTGTTTAGAGATGTCTCTGCATGAAACTTTTATCTTGCATTCAAAACTTATCTTATATTTGAACTGTGGTTTGTAATGACCTTCGTGTCACGTACTTATGTTAATGTTTTCTATACGTAGAAACACTCTATCTTTTGTAAACCGTTATCTATCCATGAATGCAAACTTGTTTTAAAACAGCATATAGTATTGTAACCTTGTAATGGACCTGTTGTTGATGATCCGTACACGTTGATTTTGTACGGGGCATCACATTTGGTATCAGAGCAATGGTTGTAGGGAATTAGGTTGCATTAGTGAGTCTTAACCGAGCCAAGTAGGATTCGCTAATAGGACTAATCTACAACTTGCTTGTTTACTTGTTTCTGCGGAACTTGCTGTATGCTACTGTTTACTTTTACTTCTATGCGAACTTGTTGTATGCTACTGTTTATTCTCGCAACTGCATGCTATTACCTGCTTTTGATTTCATGTTACTTCAGTATGATATCGTTATTATTGCCATGCTATGTGCTGCTGTAGACGATCTAGGATGCTGTAGTTGTTTTACCTTATACGTGCTTGCTATATGTCTTACTGACATGGAAAAAGTTATTTTTCCTTGTTCTGGTGTAGGACATACTGCCTATTATCATTCATTTGGAGAGTGACTCAGATTCATCTGCTACTTCGCCTACTACTGTTGCTAACTCACAGATCCCGTCACCGCCACCCTCCGACGACTCTGGCGCTTTGCCCTCTGGGGACAGTAGTCACGCACCTGAACTGATGATCATCTCAGACGGAGACGAGGATCTAGAGGAGATTCCAGCTCCACCCAGCCCAGGACTCCCGGAGCCACAGCACCATTTCGGTGATGCTGTGATTCCTGGGGGAAATGGGGATGGTCCTTTCCGTAATGAGCGTGGACATTAGGTTAGACGCTTTGCTGATGGACGTGTCATGCCGATTCCACCTGGCAGATACCGACTTATGACCAACAGCCAGGCACATCCACCCTCAGATGATTCAGACGATTCATCATCCGATGACACCAGCGAGGAGGATTCTGAGGATGACTCCGAGGAGGAGGATCCCGTGCAGCCACATTCTACCCCGCCGAAGAGTACCGCTTCGATGGTATTGTTATTCCAGGGGTTAATGGTGGTAAGCATTTTGTGAACGCACGCGGACTGTTGGTTAGGGTCATCGGCCGTAAGCGGGTTGTGCCGTATCCTGCTGATCCATTCGTGCATAAGATCGGCCATTATGCACCATCTACTTCTGGTGCCGGGCCGTCTGCACCACCGGCGCCACCTGTACCATCTGCACCACCTGCCCCACCAGCATCTCCCACCGTCGAGGAGCTGACAAGGGAAGTGCATAACCTACGTGCTCGGGTGACTGAGCTCGAGGACCAGATGTCCCACATAATGGACATTATCTACCTACCATCACCATAGGGCTATTGTATTGGATTTCACTATGTATTTCCGTTAGTAGTTTCATAATTTATTCAAGTATTGTATGAACCTTACGAAGATGTATGAAACTTCCTTATTAATGAATGGAACTTAATGTTGTTTAATTATTGTACGATGTTCTGATTAAGTTATTACATGATGGTTTCTATGCTATCTGCAACTAGTTTCCATGCTTAGTTAACGTGCTTTGTGTTGTTTCCGTATTGATTACCTTATACTATAATATTATGAATCATTGAATGCTGGATTTTGACTTAATTCGAATTTGCTTGTTTAGAAGATCAATGGCGAATGGAAGAGTTCCAAGGGAAACGCCCATAGCGGCACAGATCGAGGAAATGATTGATGCTCGAGTAGCCGCAGCTATGGCGAATGCCAACACCCAAGTCCCACCGGTTAACCAGAACATTCATAACGGTTGTACTTATAAGGAGTTCCACAGCTGCAAGCCCCAGAATTTCAATGGTACTGAAGGACCAGTTGGGCTGACGAGATGGTTTGAAAAGTTGGAATCTGTATTCCGTGTGAGTAACTGCTCTGAAGTGAACATAACTATGTACACCTCCTGTACGCTGTTGGATGGCGCTTTAACTTGGTGGAACACTCACCCAGGCTAAGGGAATTGACAAGGCTTATGCTACACCATGGGAGGAGTTTAAGAGTGCTATGATCGAGGAGTACTGCCCCAGAACTGAAATTCAGAAGATGGAAGCGGAGTTTTGGGAACTGAAAGTTGTAGGGATTGATCTTGATGGCTATAACCGAAGGTACTTGGAGTTAGCTTTGATGTGCCCAACAATGGTTACCCCTGAATTTAAGCGAATGGAACGGTATTTGTGGGGACTTCCCAAGACCATTCAGGGAAATGTCACCTCTTCGAAACTAGCTGATGTCCCGGAAGCTATGCGCATGGCGCACACCCTGATGAATCAAATTACCCAACAAGAGCCAGAGAAGGTGAAACCGGAATTAGGAGCTAGTAATGGGAAACGTAAGTGGGACGGAAACAAGGAAAAAGGTTTTGATCAGAACCCAGCTAAGAGGTATGAGAATTTCAAGGGAAACAACGACTAGAATAATTCTAACGCGAACCTTAGTTCGAACCCTAACTACAAAGGTAGCCTTCTGCAATGCAAGAGATGCTATAAGTATCATATTGGGTACTGCAACATGGTTTGTGAAAAGTGTAAGCGGACTGGACATATCGGCAAGAATTGTAAGATCACCACCCCAACTGTGAGGACAATTCCGAGTGGGCCGAAGAAGTGCTTTGAATGCGGCCAGCAGGGTCACTTTAAGAATGAATGCCCGAACAAGAAAAAGGATGGCGGGTCAGCACGTGGAAGAGTCTTCAACATGAACGCCAGGGATGCCCGTGAGGATCCTGACTTGGTCACGGGTACATTCACTATCAATAAACTATTAGCTTCTGTCTTATTTGATACCGGTGCCGATAGGATTTATGTATGTAGACACTTTTGCTCTAAGATAGACTGGTCATTAGTTCCTTTAAACGAGGGTATCCTTGTTGAGGTAGCCAATGGAAAACTTGAGAAGGTTGACCAAATTGGCCGAGGAGGTATTATAAACTTAGCTGGCATAGATTTTGAGATTGATTTGATACCTATTAAGTTGGGAAGCTTTGATGTGATTGTTGGTATGGACTGGCTGTCCAAAGTAAGAGCAGAAGTTATCTGTGATGAGAAGATTCTTCGTATACCTCACGAAGACGGTGTGCCGTTGATTGTTTATGGGGAGAGATGTAGCCCAAAGCTGAACCTTTTAGTTGCATGAAGGCACAAAAGGTCATGAGAAAACGGCGTTTTGCTGTTTTAGCACATGTGAAGAAGCTAGAAACTGAGGAGAATAGTGTAGATGATGTACGAATTGTGAACGAATTTCCCGACGTCTTTCCAGAAGAATTACTAGGATTACCCCCACCGAGATCAGTAGAGTTTCAGATTGATCTAGTACCAGGAGCAGCACCGGTAGCCCGTGCACCTTATCGACTCGCACCTTCCGAGATGTAAGAGTTGCAGAGTCAACTACAAGAACTGCTAGACCGTGGATTTATCCAACCAAGCTCTTCGCCTTGGGGCACGCCTGTTTTGTTTGTGAAGAAGAAGGACGGATCTTTCCGTATGTGTATCGATTATCGTGAACTAAACAAGATGACGATCAAGAATCGGTATCCCCTTCCCAGGATTTACGATCTTTTCGATCAGCTGCAAGGATCCAGCGTTTACTCTAAGATCGATTTATGATCAGGTTATCACCAGTTGAGAGTGAAGGAGAGCGATGTACTTAAGGCTGCATTCCGAACTCGTTATGGTCACTATGAGTTCCTGGTGATGCCATTCGGTTTAACCAACGTACCTACCGTGTTTATGGATCCCACAAATCGCGCATGCATGCCATACCTGGATAAGTTCGTTATCGTTTTCATAGATGATATCCTCATCTATTCCAGAAGTGAAGAAGAACATGAGAAACATCTTCGACTAGTGCTTGAACTTTGAGACAAGAGCAACTTTATGCCAAATTCTCCAAGTGTGAGTTTTGGTTGAAGGAAGTTCAATTTCTCGGTCATATTGTAAGTGATCAAGGTATTAAAGTTGATCCCACAAAGTTCGAAGCTATCAGCAAGTGGAAAACCCCCACTACCCCTACTCATATCCGCCAATTTTTAGGCCTCGCTGGTTACTATCGAAGGTTCATCGAAGGTTTCTCTTTGATTGCACGACCGTTGATCGCGCTGACTCATAAAGGGAAGAAATTCGTTTGTGCGGCCGAGCAAGAGTCAGCATTTCAAACCCTGAAGCAGAAGCTAACCACCGCACCTATCTTATCACTTCCCGAATGCAGTGACGACTTCGTTGTGTACTGTGACGCCTCAAAACATGGTTTTGGTTGTGTATTCATGCAACGAACAAAGGTTATTGCTTATGCCTCTCGTCAACTGATGATTCACGAGCGAAACTACACTACTCACGATCTCGAACTAGGAGCTGTTGTCTTCGCACTTAAATTGTGGAGGCACTACCTTTATGGAACCAAAAGTACTAGCTTAACCGACCATAAAAGCCTCCAACACATTTTCGATCAGAAGCAACTGAACATGTGACAGTGATGATTGATCGAGACGCTGAACGATTATGATTGTGAACTCCGTTACCATCCTGGCAAGGCAAATGTTGTAGCCGATGCTTTGAGCCGAAAGGAAAGAATGGTACCTCTTCGTGTCCGAGCCTTGAACATTACCATCCATTCAAATCTCAATAGCCAAATTCGAGTAGCCCAAGATGAGGCTCTCAAGAAAGAGAATATTCCTCATGAACTCTTGAACATTCTTGTCTCTCGATTTGAGGTTAACGAGACTGGACTCCGATACTTCGCTGAAAGAATTTGGGTGCTGATAATGCTAAAAACGAACATATATTTAATAGCATTATTCCTCAAGAAAGACAAACTTTTAGTTGCAGTTGTCCTATTTATAAGTGATATTCGTTTAAATAATAAAAGGTGAAGACAAAAGACATATTCGACGAATTGAAGACGCAAACGACCAAAAAGCTCAAAAGTACAAAATATAATCAAAGAGGTTCCAATTATTGATAAGAAACGTCTCGAAATTACAAGAGTACAAGATTCAAAACACAAAGTATAAGATATTAAATTGTACGCAAGGACGTTTGAAAATCCGGAACCGGGACCAGAGTCAACTCTCAACGCTCGACGCAACGGACTAAAAATTACGAGTCAACTATGCACATAAATATAATATAATATTTAAATAATTCTTAAAAATTATTTATATATTATATTTATATTTAAATAACGTCGGCAAATTAAAAGACAAAATGATGTGAGCTGGATTTACAAACTCTGCGACTTGAGGAGTTTGAAGGCCAAAAAGGTCGCGAGTCGCGGAGCTTCCCTGGACAAAAATGCCTATAAAAGCTAACGCATTTCGATCGTTTTATATATCCTTTTTCTTCTTCTCTCATAAAACGTATTATATATATAATTTATATTTTAATTTTAATTTTAATTTTAAATCCTAATAATAAGGGTATGTTAGCGAATGTTGTAAGGGTGTAAGTCGAAATTCTGTCCGTGTAACGCTACGCTATTTTTAATCATTGTAAGTTATGTTCAACCTTTTTAATTTAATGTCTCATAGCTAAGTTATTATTATGCTTATTTAATCCGAAGTAATCATGATGTTGGGCTAATTACTAAAATTGGGTAATTGGGCTTTGTACCATAATTGGGGTTTGGACAAAAGAACGACACTTGTGGAAATTAGACTATGGGCTATTAATGGGCTTTATATTTGTTTAACTAAATGATAGTTTGTTAATTTTAATATAAAGATTTACAATTGGACGTCCCTATAAATAACCATATACACTCGATCGGACGCGATGGGCGTGATATTTATATGTACGAATAATCGTTCATTTAAGCGGACACGGGAATGGATTAATAGTCACTAGAATTATAAAAACAGGGGTGAAATTATGTACAAGGATACTTGGCATAATTGATAACAAAGTATTAAAACCTTGGGTTACACGCAGTTGATAACCTGGTGTAATTATTAAACAAAGTATTAAAACCTTGTTATAGTTTAAGTCTCCAATTAGTTGGAATATTTGACTTCGGGTATAAGGATAATTTGACGAGGATACTCGCACTTTATATTTATGACTGATGGACTGTTATGGACAAAAACCAGACGGACATATTAAATAATCCAGGACAAAGGACAATTAACCCATGGGCATAAAAATAAAGTCAACACATCAAACATCATGATTACGGAAGTTTAAATAAGCATAATTATTTTATTTCATATTTAATTTCCTTTATTTTATATTTAATTGCACTTCTAATTATCGCACTTTTATTTATTGTCATTGTATTTAATTGCACTTTTAATTATCGTACTTTTAATTATCGCAAGTTTATTTTATCGCACTTTTATTTATCGCAATTTCATTATCGTTATTTACTTTATGCTTTAAATTAAATCTTTTATTTATTTTTAATATTTTACATTAGGTTTTAACTGCGACTAAAGTTTAAAAATCGACAAATCGGTCATTAAACGGTAAAAACCCCCCTTTATAATAATAATATTACTTATATATATATTTGTATTTTTATAAAATAAAACTAATATAACGTTAAGCTTTGTTTAAAAGATTCCCTGTGGACGAACCGGACTTACTAAAAACTACACTACTGTACGATTAGGTACACTGCCTATAAGTGTTGTAGCAAGGTTTAAGTATATCCATTCTATAAATAAATAAATATCTTGTGTAAAATTGTATCGTATTTAATAGTTTTTCCTAGTAAAAATAAAGCTATTTTATATACACCTCGCATAACATCAGGTGCCTAGTTATGGGAATTTCCGAAGCCTTATTCTAGACGAAGCCCACAAGTCAAGATATTTGATTCATCCCGGAGCTGGTAAGATGTACCACGATCTCAAGGAACAGTATTGGTGGCCTAATCTTAAGAAGGACGTTGCTACTTACGTTGGAAAGTGTTTGACTTGTTCAAAGGTTAAGGCCGAACATCAAAGGCCATCTGGGTTACTTCAGCAACCAGAAATCCTGTAATGGAAGTGGGAAAGGATAACGATGGATTTCATCACGAAACTACCAAAGACGGTGGGCGGATATGATACCATCTGGGTTATCATTGACCGCCTTACCAAATCAGCATATTTCCTAGCCATGAAGGAGACTGATACGATGGACAAACTTGCTCAACTATACATAAAGGAAATTGTATCTCGTCATGGTGTTCCCTTATCGATTATTTCAGACCGAGATGCCCGTTTTGCTTCAAGATTTTGGCGTTCTTTGCAAGAAGCCTTGGGAACACGTCTCGACATGAGTACCACATATTACCCGCAGACCGACAGATAAAGCGAACGCACGATTCAAACTTTAGAGGACATGTTGCGTGCTTGTGTTACTGATTTTGGAAAAGCGTGGGAGAAGCATTTACCGCTAGCCGAATTTTCATACAACAATAGCTATCATTCGAGTATAAATGCTGCACCTTTCGAAGCGTTGTATGGCCGCAAGTGCCGTTCTCCTATTTGTTGGGCCGAAGTGGGTGAAAAGCAAATCACTGGACCCGAACTCGTCCATGAAACAATCGAGAAGATTGCCCAGATTCAAGTGAGGCTCAAGATGGCCTGTGACCGTCAAAAGACTTATGCCGACCTTAAACGTAAAGATTTCGAATTTCAAGTGGGTGATCGTGTGATGTTGAAAGTCGCACCTTGGAAAGGTGTAATCCATTTCGTAAAGTGTGGAAAGCTAAATCCGCGATACATTGGTCCTTTTGAAATCTTGGAGCGTGTTGGACCCGTTGCTTACCATTTGGATATCCCGACACACTTGAGCTCCGTTCATCCTACTTTTCACGTGTCGAATTTAAAGAAATGTCTTGCTGAACCAGAACTTGTCATCCCTCTTGATGATCTTACGATTGATGACAAACTTCACCTCGTGGAAGAACCTGTTGAAATTATGGACCGTGAGGTCTAAACTTTGAAACGCAACGAGATTCTGATCGTCCGAGTCCGATGGAATGCTAAAATGAGGACCTGAGTTTACTTGGGAATGAGAGGATCAAATGATGCAGAAGTATCCTCACCTTTTTCCGACTCCACCATCTACCCCAGCTTAAATTTCGGGATGAAATTTTCTTTAACAGGTAGGTAATGTAACGACCCGACTTTTTTGACTTTTTATTATATTTAATACTTTTACGAAACTGCGTATTTGTGCGTACTGAGTTAGATTATTTGCTGGGATCATTAATTATGTTAATTACTTTCATTAACGCCTTACAATGTGTTTTTAAGTACTTGGTTACTTAACCAGATCCTTGATTGCTTTTATGACCGTTAGTGTCACTTATCGCTTTAAACGAGATACGTACTTGGTACACGTTAAACTTTTGTCATAATTGGAATATGATGACTGCTTAAACATAATTGTTATTTATTAATGACAATTACTTGGTTCTATGGTCTCTTAATTAAGCTTAGTGTTTACTAAGGCTTACAAGTTAGTTTAATGGACTTAACACCTTAATGGACCAAGTTAATTAAAGGCCCAACCTACTTACTTGATGGACTCCCTTAATGGACTAGTTAATAGACTAATTTATCCCACGATGCATAAGACAAAGTCCATTAGACATTAAGACAAGATTAAGCATGCTAGTGTACCATTTACTTACATGTTTTAGAATTTTGTTCCATGCAACCCAACATGTACAACCACCACCATGTACCACCATCCAATAGCAAGCAAATGGTCCCCCCCACCCCACCACTACAACCGTCGGCCTAAGGGTACCCCAACACCATCACCATTTCATTTTAACTCTCTCATTTTATTTCAAAAACACACAAACTTATTCTCTCAAATTTCTCTCTACTTTTCTCTCATCTTTTCTTGAAGAAACTTGAAGGTTTTGATTCTTTTTCTCTTCTTTTTCTTCTCAAAATCGTAGAATCATCATCATCATTGTTATTTTTAGATTTTGGTTTTTATGACCTTAATCCTCATGATATCTTGCAATCTTTGGTCTCTTTTATGACAAAGAAGCAAGAAAAAGGATCAAAGCTTTGTAGCTTTTGGTTCTACATGAACTTGTAACAAATTTTAAGATCAAATTACTTTTTGATCTTCTTTATGTTCAAGTATTGGAACATTAAAGTTCATTTCATAAAGATTCAAGTTTATGACTTGATATCCTTTTATATAAAGGATCCTTACTTGAACTTGTTTACTTTTAACTTTAAATCTATTATTATTGTTTATGGAATTCAATTTGAATGAGTTACTTGGTCAAAGATTACTTGTTAACTTTGATCTCATGAATCTTGAAATCAAAATCTAACTTTGAATGTTCAAGAACAGGAAAGTTTAAGCTTACTAGCTTATAACTCTCACACATGTAAGATTGATCTAAGTTATATAACTTACGGTAATCTAACTTGTTAAAACAAGAATTCATCTATTTATGTTCACTTTACTGTACAAAATCTAGGTTTCATAACTTATGGTTGTGTAAAGTTGAAAGTCTAAGTGTTTTGACTTAGGGTTTCACCAAGAACATGAGATCTAGACTTTTTAGTCTAAGATCTTTAATATCTAGTTAAGATCTAAACTCTCTAGCTTAACGTCTTGATTAGTTAGTTTGATTCAAAGTTTATAGTTTAATAAGACTTGTAATGTGTTGAAACTAAGAAGATTGATGTAACTTTGGTTCATCACCTTGCTCAACCTCTCACATGAGTTGTGTTTTAATTCTTAGTCTTGACACATGTGTATTGATGGTTAAACCTTGGTCAAAGTGATGTAAACACATCAACGAGTTGTACACTTGAAGCTACAAGCATCAAGGATGAGAACCGTGATGAGCATCAAGCACCAAGAATCCCACTGGAGCACTTGCTTCTGTTTTTCAGGGTCTGATCAGACTCTCTAGGCTACTGGAAAGTTGATTTTCAGTTATTTTGGTTCGAGTAGATGATTTTCCATTTAGGCCTCACCTAAATCCGATTTACGGTTTAGAATTTATAGCCTTCCGAAAGTCACTACGCCCTTGTAACGTTGTGCTGAAATTTCTGACCTACTCGAACTTAAACCGTCGCCGCGGTCAAACGAAGACAAGTTTGGTTCTAAAAATTGGTCAGTGGTTAGAGAACTCACATACGGAGCCATGGCCACTGGTATCACCTCATTTCAGTTTGTATAGAGGTCGTAGCATCTGAACGAAATCAGCCTTTGTTTCGATCTCTATTCTCGATTGAAACTTACTTTACTTTTTGCGTATGATGTTGATGATGATGACACTTAAGACTTAAGTTACGTACTTTAAAATCTTTTGAAACGATTTACTTACTTAGTGACTTTTGATCTAGGTTGAGGACCTTTCGGACCAACTTACTTGCTTACTTACCTCGTATCTACTTTTACTGTTTAATCACTGTGAGTTATAGCTTCCCTTTTTACTTTAACTATTTTTGGGACTGAGAATACATGCGCTTTTTATGTTTTACATACTAGGCACGAGTACTTAAACTTTACATATGTGTGGGTTATACAAGGGCATAAACTTTCCCCTTAGCTCGGTAACGTTTAGTCATCGGTTTTTGAACTGGTGAACGCGAATCTTAGATATGGATCCATAGGGTTTGACATCCCCACTCGGGCTAGTCGCGCTAGCATTTAACGGGTGTTTAATACTTTGTAAACTTACGCACTCGCCAAGTGTACTTTTAGGGGGTGATATTTACGTTAAGTTAGTTACCAATTGCCCACAGTTAAGCATATACTTTTCATACTGTTTTGAATACGAAATCTCGTGGCCTACATTAGATTACTGTTACAATTAAACTATAGTTCACCAACATTCGTGTTGACTTTTAAGCATGTTATTTCTCAGGTGCTTAGATGTTGTTGCTTCCGCTGTATTAGTCTCGGTGTTAGACTTGCTGTGTAGACTCCCGCTGCTTTGTTTAGAGATGTCTCTGCATGAAATTTTTTATCTTGCATTCAAAACTTATCTTATATTTGAACTGTGGTTTGTAATGACCTTCGTGTCACGTACTTATGTTAATGTTTTCTATTCATAGAAACACGCTATCTTTTGTAAACCGTTATCTATCCATGAATGCAAACTTGTTTTAAAACAGCATATAGTATTGTAACCTTGTAATGGACCTATTGTTGATGATCCGTACACGTTGATTTTGTACGGGGCATCACACACACCATTTCATAATATCCAAACTATAAATGACATAATATGTCATTTACTTAATAGTAATCTTTATTGAACTCGACAACTTGAATGCAACGTCTTTTGAAATATGCCATGAATGACTCCAAGTAATATCTTTAAAATGAGCAAATGCACAGCGAAAGATTTCTTTAATACCTGAGAATAAACATGCTTTCAAGTGTCATCCAAAAGGTTGGTGAGTTCATTAGTTTATCGTAATCAATCATTTCCATAATTTTAATAGACCACAGGATTTCTATTTTCATTTTTCATAAACATCATCTCATATCAGGCATTTCGCACAAACTGCATAGAGATAAAAATCCTTCATATGGTGAACACCTGGTAATCGACATTAATAAAATGCGTCTAGAATATCCCCATCATTCCAGGACTCTCATCGGATATGATTAAATCGAAGTACTAAAGCATCTGGAACCCGGGTCGGGTTTGTTAGGCCCAATAGATCTATCTTTAGGATTCGCGTCAATTAGGGTTTCTGTTCCCTAATTCTTAGATTACCAGACTAAAAAGGGTGATATTCGATTCGACAATCCAACCATATATATATTTATATAATGGTCAATAACTGTCTAACAATTTAGGTCAAGTCATAGTGTATCACAATCCTAATGCTCGAGATCAATATGCAAAAGTCAACAAAAGTCAACTTGACCCAAAACGACATCCAAAAATCTGTACTTGTTTATCATATAATTTAAACATAATTATTTTATATATTTAAATATATTTATTAGATTTTATTAGAGTAAATAATACAAGTCATTTATTATTAATAAATAAAAATTTATATTAAAATTTATATATTATAAAAATATACTTTTATATATCTCAAATAATAAAATTTATAATGTTCAATTAATATCATAAAAATCTAGTGGTATGTATTATTAATGTAATTACATCACGTGTGGTAAAAATATCTTTGTATCACATATTTATTTGATAAAATAACATTGATAATAATAATAATAATGAGTAAAGTTGTATTATTTTGCAATAATAATAATAATAATTATTATTATTCTACTAATAATAATAATATTTATATTTACTAATGATGATAATTCTAAACATGATAATTTTAATAATAACGATACTTTTTATTAATAACCTAACTAATAATAATTATAATTCTATTTAAAATAATAATTTTTAATGATAATAATACTAAAATGATAATAATAATAATGATATTTTATAATAGCAATGATATTTCTATTCAAAAATGATAATTTTAATAAAAATGATAGTTTTAATATTAATTATACTTTTAATAATAATAATAATGAAAACGGTATTTTTATCTAATTCAATATATATTACAATATTTTTATTTCATCATGATACATATACTCTTTATTCCTTAATCGATTTGTTTAATAGCTTTTACTCCTCTTTTATATCGCATTCATAATAATTATAGTAATCATAATAATTAGATTATACTAATATGATAATAATATTAATAATAATAAATATAATAATAATATTAACGATAGTACTACATATTATAATAATAATAATAATAATAATAATAATAATAATAATAATAATAATAATAATATTAATATTAATATTAATATTAATATTAATATTAATATTAATATTAATATTAATATTAATAATAATAATAATAATAATAATAATTAGGTAATAATTATAACGATGATAATAACGACGATAGTAATAATAATCTTTTTAAATATTAATACTAAAATTCAGCTGACCATATCTTTTAATCCGTTCATCGAAATCACACGAGTTCTAAATGAAAAGTTCTTAATTTTTCGCCAGCTTTCCAACGACATGCATATCATATACCTTATCTCAATCGCATATGTATCAAATTTGTGGTTTATCATAAATTATTTAACGACGAAACTAAACATACAAGCATGCATAATCATATATACTCGAGCACTAATCAGGGATACACAATTAATATATAAAAGATAAGTTATGAGTGCTCACGTATCAATATTGAGATTAAATATTGTAGGAAAGGTACGTAGACGCAACGGAGATGATAAACTCTAGGTTTGACTTACGAGTAATACCCCCAAACAATACCCATAACTTCCATAGCTATAATCCATAATTTCCTTAGCTTTACCCCGCTCAAAGAACAATTTTGAAATCACTCGGACAGCACTCTGTCGTAATATTTTATGTACAATACTACTAATAATAATACTCCTAACCATAAGATTAATAATAATATTAATCTTAATAATAATAATAATAATAATAATAATAATAATAATAATAATAATAATAATAATAATAATAATAATAATAATAATAATAATAATAATAATAATAATAATAATTATAATATATATAGAGAGATATATGCGAGAGGTAGATGGATGAAGTGTTTCACAGAACCAGAAATCGATCGAGCTTTATACACAAATCCTGAAACTGACACCTTCATGATCGTGGAGTTTTTCTGCCTATATATTCTTCGCGATCGCGGAGCTTCTCTGTCCAGCCCATTCCCAATGATTTCAAGGCTGCCGACGGTTTATATAATAATATATATATATAATATATTTAATTTATATAATTAATTATATATTATATTATATTCACGTGCATAGTTGACTTGTAAAATTAGTTCCGATGACTTGTACGTTGAAGCTCGACTTATGTCTCAGTTCCGGTTTCTCGAACGCTATTTCGTACGCTTAGAAAACTAACACTTTACGTTTCGCGACGTGTACCTTTATTAATAAATTATACTTAATCATAATTAAACTATATCACTCAAGGTATAACCCTTATATTTGAGTGTTATGGTCATTTGCTTTTATAAATCAATGTCTCATTGTTTATAAAAATATATTATTTTAAATCAAACGTTTTATGACTAAGTTAATATTATATTTTATCACTTTGTAAAATATAAATATTTTTTCATTTAAAAATAAATTTGTACATATATTTATTTAATAATATTTAGTTTTTCAAAATCAATTATATTTAAAAGTTTATTTTAAAATTATTTAAATAATAGAAATTATTATAACACATCACCTTTACACTGTAAAGCTTAAATTGATAAAATTCCTTTATACGCCAATGTTTATTTTAATTTCTCAAACGTTCTTATTAATATATTTAATTATCAGTCGAATCAATAAACGAGTGTTACTATCATTTACTTACCTAATTTGAAATCATATAAATTCAATATAATAGTCGTTGTGAGTTATTAAAATATCTAATTCCAATAGTTAATATCATAACTTATTGTATATATTCAAATTAAGTTATTCAAACAAAAACATTTTAATAATCAATTCATATTGCATCGAAAAACGTTTTTGCACGTTTGAAAATAGATCAATCGAATATTATAAAATTCAATTCTCCACTAACGTTTGTCTAACTTTCGTTACTTGACACTTTGTGCCTACTCGTAGATCACTTTACCAATTATTCCGAATACCGTTAAAAAAAAGAAAGGTTTCCTAAATCAAAGTGGACCTCTCAACAGAGACCCGTAATCATATCACAACGTATCTGATAATTCAATCATTTGATATAATCTTTTTAATTCCGTCAATAAATATATTAAACACATATTGAAACAAATATGTTTTTGTAAAGTATTATACATCTAATACTTTGTTAACGTTTTCAATTAATATAACTATATATTTATATAAACATATCTATTTACACACAAATGTTCGTGAATCGTCGAGCATAGTTAAAGGATAATTGATTACATGAACACAGTTCAAAGTTTTTGAGATTTCAACAATACAAACTTTACTTATCGTGTTGGAACATATAAAGATTAAGTTTAAATTCAGTCAGAAATTTCCGGGTTGTCACAGTACCTACCCGTTAAAGAAATTTCGTCCCAAAATTTGATTGGAATGGTCATGGCTGACAATAAGTATGTTTTCATGACGTATATGAGCTGATAATTAGAGTTTTATCATCAGCGAGTAATTTAGATAAAACAACTCGATTATGTAAAGAGTACGAGTGAAGCTATCACAAAAAATGAAATGAGAAAAGTAAGTTTCGTCATATCTTTTGACGTAGATGGGTTGATTTCCGGAGTTCAAGAGATTTGGAGAAAATCTTCGTAATAAGATTTGATTTTTCGGTAATTAAGGAAATTAGGATCCGCTTTAAATGCGATCATCTGTTTTGATTGCTCTGTCGGATATTTTACTATAAATTCACCCCCTTCGTTTCCTTACAGCTCACGCCTTCTATTCTTCCTCCCTCAACTCATACTTTAAAGCGTTCGTCAATATGCTCCATCCAGTTCTGATTCTTGATATACTCCTAACCTTCATATCTGTCATTCTTCTCTTTTATCTGCCACCGGAAGAATCTATTTACTTCTACTATACTCTTGGTTTTATAGTGTTTTTAGTTCTCCCGTGTCTTTATATTGCTATATGCATCGATATATGGTTTATAATTTCTGAGTTATCGTTGGGCTTTATACCCTCCTTTATATTTTGAAGTCTCTGCTTCTGTCTTCTATAATCATTATCATCCACAATTAATGCTCCCTTCTATTTGGTGTGATTTATACTCCAATTTCTATTTCGAAGCTTCATTCTTTCATTTCCTCTTCTTGCGACTAAGCACCGTATATAATGGTCCAGAATTCGTAGATATGAATTTCGGAATGAACATAGTTAATGTTCTAAGAAGAAAATTGTAGTGGCATGATCTTGATCTGTCAAATTACTAGAATACCTCGAAAAAGACCGAATCATCAAGAAAAATATTTTCTTGATATGTTTAGAGGTTAAGTAGAATACAAGAGTCATGTAACATGGCACATGATGACGTTATGATCTATGAATCATCACGTTCCATTTAGAAACTCATCATGACTTACTGTAATATAATCACATTGATCAAGTGTCATTATATTATACTAACTCATGCTTCAGTTCCCAACACTACTTCAAAAGCATTCATATTTTAAATTTGAATTTTTCAGAATTTAGAAACTAAAACAGTTTCTTTTATGACGTAACACTGATAGCGTGAAAAGATAAATAATTTCAGATAAGAATAGTTATGAAAATATCTTCAAAATATCGAGGATATTTATAATGAAAGATACGATGATATCTTAGAATTTCTAATATCAGAGGATGATGAAAAATATTGTCCGCAAAGGTTTAGAGTCATGAGCAAGGTATTCGTTAATGACTTCAGCAGATACTGAATCATGTGGATTCTTTGAAGGCAGGTTTAGTCGTTGTTATTTGTCCACAACTTCCTTCATGATTTGCTCAATCCGTTTTCCAGTTCTAAACCTTCTCTTTTTCTGAGCTTTGCCAATACACTATTCTTTATCATCAAACTTTTGACTGTTACAGTTGTCTACAGTTTCTGCTGCTTCATTCAGCTTTTCCAAAAATTCGAAGAACTAAATGGTAGATTGGGGTGTTTTTCAGAAACTTCACATTCGAAGTATGTAAGTCTAGGAGATAGACGTTATATGTACACATATAATTGTTGGCGTAGACATGCTGCGAGATTTCAAAATACTGATTGCTGATTCCCAGTAATTGGCATGACAATTCTTGTTACAAGATGCGGATGAGTAAATGATAGGGTTTCAATGAATATTCGGAGAGGCTTTAATATCAATGAAGTTGTTGGTAAGTTTACTGCTAATGTGGCGGGATATAAAAAATTCCTCGGTAACAATGATGAAAGGTAATCGTTATAATAAGGCTTATTCGAATGAACCATTGAAGTTGGTTTGCTGGAGCTGTGACAAAACTGTCTATTTTTAGAAGGGATTGAAAAGTTATTTTAGCCAATAAATGCCAAAGGGTCTGACACAGATACATGTTAAACTATGACTTTGGTTTCAAGAGTTTTTCAGGTACATAATTGTGGGTAACATATGGTTGGATTATTATCTCGGTTGTTCATTATTTGAAGTGTCTTCAGGAATTTTGGAGGGTTTGAACACAGATTGTAATCGTTAATATACGTATGATGTTCTAGCACAGTTTTGAAGTCAAAGTATAGCTTTGAAAGATGTAGAAATCTAAGAGTGATGTCTTCTGTTAAATCTTGACTTGGATTTTGATTTGTCAAAATTAGAATATGTAATCAAATTTGGATGAGAATAGTTGTTTTGATTTCTATGAAGAATGTATATTGTTGTGAAAGTAGTGAGTATAGTTGATGATTGAGAAATCAGATTCGAATAATGTAACATATTAATTGTGAATTTATATATCTCTCGGGTATTACCTACCCTTTAAAAAAAATTTCACAAATAATATTTTGTACAAAATAATTTTATTACAGTTTTTATGAAAATATATATGTATGTATATTTTCTTCAGATGTAATATAGATTTAATGAGTTAATATCATATTAAGCTCATTTGATTTTCAGTTGGAACTAGAAATGAATAATCACTAAAACATTAGAGATTACATAAGCATCGCGGAGTATTTCTTTCACTTGGATGAAATTATAAATTACTACTTCGTTATTCATCTATTGATATTTCTTTGATGAATGATATTGGTGTTCGTGGAATTCTTGTGAACTTCGCAAGACACGAATGATATTTTCTAGAAAGTTTCGAGTACATCGCAAATGAAAGTGTAAAATCAAACATATATTTGAATAATACACTTGGTTTATTATGAAAGGAAATTTATTGAGTTGAAACGGAGACTATAGTTAACGATTGTCGAATCGTTAATGAAGGATGTACATCATAGCATATTAGTAATATGAATTAACCTAGTAGTATCTATGTAGTGACCCAAACTTTTCTATGTTTATATATATTAAATGAAATTGTTATTTACATGATTAATTATTTCCAACATGTTAAGCAATCAAACTTGTTAAGACTTGATTAATTGAAATAGGTTTCATATAGGCAATTGACCACCCAAGTTGACCGGTGATTCACGAACGTTAAAACTTGTAAAAACTATATGATGACATATATATGGTTATATATATAGTTAACATAATATTATGATAAGTAAGTATCTCATTAGGTATTTTAACAATGTGTTATATACATAAAAATGAGACTATTGAATTAAGAAACTCAAAAACGATATATATAATGATCGTTATAACAACGTCTTACTAGGTACATATGAATCATATTAAGATATTGATACACTTGGTTAATAATGTTAAATGATAAGTAAATATATCATTAAGTGTATTAACAATGAACTACATATGTAAAAATAAGACTACTAACTTAATGATTTCGAAACGAGACATATATGTAACGATTATCGTTGTAACGACATTTAACTGTATATATATCATACTAAGATATATTATATATCATAATATCATGATAATGTAACAATTTAACATCTCTTTAGATATAATAAATAATGGGTTAACAACATTTAACAAGACCGTTAACCTAAAGGTTTCAAAACAATATATACATGTAATGACTAACGATGACTTAACGACTCAGTTAAAATGTATTTACATGTAGTGTTTTAATATGTATTCATACACTTTTGAAAGACTTCAAGACACTTATCAAAGTACTTCTACTTAACAAAAATGCTTACAATTACATCCTCATTCATTTTCATCAACAATTCTACTCGTATGCACTCGTATTTGTACTCGTACAATACACAGCTTCTAAATGTATTTACTATTGGTATATACACTCCAATTATCAGCTCTTAGCAGCCCATGTTAGTCACCTAACCTTGTAGGAACCAACATTTAAAATCTAGTATAAAATATCTCACAAAATAACAAACTAATGGAGCCTATATGACTCATGCAAGTTCACGTGAAATGAGGAGTACACAAACACATACATTTTCAATTTTCCTTGAATCAAATTACTCTCTCTCAAGTGTTCTTACTTTGTTCTAAGTGTTCTTCATCATCTTCAACAAAATCTAGCTCAATCTAGTTCATAAATGTAGTGACCCGAACTTTTCCATGTTTATATATATATTAAATGAAATTGTTAATTACATGATTAAGTGTTTCCAACATGTTAAGCAATCAAACTTGTTAAGACTTGATCAATTGAAATAGGTTTCATATAGACAATTGATCACCCAAGTTGACCGGTGATTCACGAACGTTAAAACTTGTAAAAACTATATGATGACATATATATGGTTATATATATAGTTAACATGATATTATGATAACTAAACATATCATTAAGTATATTAATAATGAACTACATATGTAAAAACAAGACTACTAACTTAATGATTTTGAAACGAGACATATATGTAACGATTATCGTTGTAACGACATTTAATGTATATATATATATATCATATTAAGAGATATTCGTACATCATAATATCATGATAATATAATAATTTAAAATCTAATTTGATATTATAAACATTGGGTTAACAACATTTAACAAGATCGTTCACCTAAAGGTTTCAAAACAACACTTACATGTAACGACTAACGATGACTTAACGACTCAGTTAAAATGTATGTACATGTAGTGTTTTAATATGTATTCATACACTTTTGAAAGACTTCAAGACACTTATCAAAATACTTCTACTTAACAAAAATGCTTACAATTACATCCTCGTTCAGTTTCATCAACAATTCTACTCGTATGCACCCGTATTCGTACTCGTACAATACGCAGCTTTTAGATGTATGTATTATTAGTATATACACTCCAATGATTAGCTCTTAGCTGCCCATGTGAGTCACCTAACACATTTGGGAACCATCATTTGGCAACTAGCATGAAATATCTCATAAAATTACAAAAATATGAGTAATCATTCATGACTAATTTACATGAAAACAAAATTACATATCTTTTATATCTAATCCATACACCAACGACCAAAAACACCTACAAACACTTTCATTCTTCAATTTTCTTCATCTAATTGATCTCTCTCAAGTTCTATCTTCAAGTTCTAAGTGTTCTTCATAAATTCTACAAGTTCTAGTTTCATAAAATCAAGAATACTTTCAAGTTTGCTAGCTTACTTCCAATCTTGTAGATTGATCATTCAACCTCAAGAAATCTTTCTTATTTACAGTAAGATATCTTTCTAATACAAGGTAATACTCATATTCAAACTTCGATTCAATTTCTATAAATATAACAATCTTATTTCGAGTGAAAATCTTAATTGAACTGTTTTCGTGTCATGATTCTGCTTCAAGAACTTTCAAGCCATCCAAGGATCTTTTGAAGCTAGATCCATTTTTTTCATTTCTAGTAGCTTTATCCTGAAAACTGGAGGTAGTAATGATGTTCAAAACATCATTCGATTCATACATATAAAGCTATCTTATTCGAAGGTTTAAACTTGTAATCACTAGAACATAGTTTAGTTAATTCTAAACTTGTTCGCAAACAAAAGTTAATCCTTCTAACTTGACTTTTAAAATCAACTAAACATATGTTCTATATCTATATGATATGCTAACTTAATGATTTAAAACCTGAAAACACAAAAAATACCGTAAAACCGGATTTACGCCGTCGTAGTAACACCGCGGGCTGTTTTGGGTTAGTTAATTAAAAACTATGATAAACTTTGATTTAAAAGTTGTTCTTCTGGGAAAATGATTTTTCTTATGTGAAATGTCCCGTTCTTATTGATTAAAAACGTTCCATATTAATTGATTTCGTTGCGAGGTTTTGACCTCTATATGAGACGTTTTTCAAAGACTGCATTCATTTTTAAAACAAACCATAACCTTTATTTCATAAATAAAGGTTTAAAAAGCTTTACGTAGATTATCAAATAATGATAATCTAAAATATCCTGTTTACACACGACCATTACATAATGGTTTACAATACAAATATGATACATCAAAATCAGTTTCTTGAATGCAGTTTTTACACAATATCATACAAACATGGACTCCAAATCTTGTCCTTATTTTAGTATGCAACAGCGGAAGCTCTTAATATTCACCTGAGAATAAACATGCTTTAAACGTCAACAAAAATGTTGGTGAGTTATAGGTTTAACCTATATATATCAAATCGTAACAATAGACCACAAGATTTCATATTTCAATACACACCCCATACATAGAGATAAAAATCATTCATATGGTGAACACCTGGTAACCGACATTAACAAGATGCATATATAAGAATATCCCCATCATTCCGGGACACCCTTCGGATATGATATAAATTTCGAAGTACTAAAGCATCCGGTACTTTGGATGGGGTTTGTTAGGCCCAATAGATCTATCTTTAGGATTCGCGTCAATTAGGGTGTCTGTTCCCTAATTCTTAGATTACCAGACTTAATAAAAAGGGGCATATTCGATTTCGATAATTCAACCATAGAATGTAGTTTCACGTACTTGTGTCTATTTTGTAAATCATTTATAAAACCTGCATGTATTCTCATCCCAAAAATATTAGATTTTAAAAGTGGGACTATAACTCACTTTCACAGATTTTTACTTCGTCGGGAAGTAAGACTTGGCCACTGGTTGATTCACGAACCTATAACAATATATACATATATATCAAAGTATGTTCAAAATATATTTACAGCACTTTTAATATATTTTGATGTTTTAAGTTTATTAAGTCAGCTGTCCTCGTTAGTAACCTACAACTAGTTGTCCACAGTTAGATGTACAGAAATAAATTGATAAATATTATCTTGAATCAATCCACGACCCAGTGTATACGTATCTCAGTATTGATCACAACTCAAACTATATATATTTTGGAATCAACCTCAACCCTGTATAGCTAACTCCAACATTCACATATAGAGTGTCTATGGTTGTTTCGAAATATATATAGATGTGTCGACATAATAGGTCGAAACATTGTCTACGTGTCTATGGTATCTCAAGATTACATAATATACAATACAAGTTGATTAAGTTATGGTTGGAATAGATTTGTTACCAATTTTCACGTAGCTAAAATGAGAAAAATTATCCAATCTTGTTTTACTCATAACTTCTTCATTTTAAATCCGTTTTGAGTGAATCAAATTGCTATGGTTTCATATTGAACTCTATTTTATGAATGTAAACAGAGAAAGTATAGGTTTATAGTCGGAAAAATAAGTTACAAGTCGTTTGTGTAAAGGTAGTCATTTCAGTCGAAAGAACGACGTCTAGATGACCATTTTAGAAAACATACTTCCACTTTGAGTTTAACCATAATTTTTGGATATAGTTTCATGTTCATAATAAAAATCATTTTCTTAGAATAACAACTTTTAAATCAAAGTTTATCATAGTTTTTAATTAACTAACCCAAAACAGCCCGCGGTGTTACTACGACGGCGTAAATCCGGTTTTACGGTGTTTTTCGTGTTTCCAGGTTTTAAATCATTAAGTTAGCATATCATATAGATATAGAACATGTGTTTAGTTAATTTTAAAAGTCAAGTTAGAAGGATTAACTTTTGTTTGCGAACAAGTTTAGAATTAACTAAACTATGTTCTAGTGATTACGAGTTTAAACCTTCGAATAAGATAGTTTTATATATATGAATCGAATGATGTTATGAACATCATTACTACCTCAAGTTTAGTAGGTAAACCTACTGGAAAAATACGTTCATAATAGTGTGTGTGTGTGTGTTGAGAGAGAATTAGAAAGAGAATTGGAAGTGAAATGGAGTGAATGATGAGTGGTAATTGGTGAGTGGTGAGTGGGGTTAAAAGGAGTTCTAGTTAGTTGACTAGCTCATGGTAGAAGTTAAAATTGATTAGTCATACATGACATAATCAAGAGTGGAATCCCATGCTAGTTCCTATTGGTATATACCCATAGTAAGTACGTTTTGAGGCTGTGTATAATACGGGTAAGAATACGACTAGAATTCTTGATGAAAGAAAAGAATGGGAAAGTAACTGTAACCATTTTTGTTAGTATGAGTGTTTTGATATATGTCTTGAAGTCTTCCAAAAGTATTTTAATACTTCTAAATACACTACATGTATATACATTTTAACTGAGTCGTTAAGTCATCGTTAGTCGTTACATGTAAGTGTTGTTTTGAAACCTTTAAGTTAACGATCTCAATTAATGTTGTTAACCCATTGTTTATTATATCTAATTAGATATTAAATTATTATATTATCATGATATTATGATATATTAATATATCTTAATATGATATATATACATTTAAATGTCGTTACAACGATAATCGTTACATATATGTCTCGTTTCGAAATCCTTAAGTTAGTAGTCTTGTTTATATGTATATACCTCATTGTTAATATACTTATGGAGATACTTACTTATCATAATCTCATGTTAACCATATGTATATCCATATATATATCGTCATGTCATTTTTACAAGTTTTAATGTTCGTGAATCGCCGGTAAACTTGGGTGGTCAATTGTCTATATGAAACATATTTCAATTAATCAAGTCTTAACAAGTTTGATTGCTTAAAATGTTGGAAATATTTAATCATGTAAATATCATTCTCAATTAATATATATAAACATGGAAAAGTTCGGGTCACTACAGTACCTACCCGTTAAATAAATTTCGTCCCGAATTTTTAAGCTGTTGAAGGTGTTTACGAATCTTCTAGAAATAGATGCGGGTATTTCTTCTTCATCTGATCTTCACGCTCCCAGGTGAATTCGGGTCCTCTACGAGCATTCCATCAAACCTTAACAATTGGTATCTTGTTTTGCTTAAGTCTTTTAACCTCACGATCCATTATTTCGACGGGTTCTTCGATGAATTGGAGTTTTTCGTTGATTTGGATTTCATCTAATGGAATAGTGAGATCTTCTTTAGCAAAACATTTCTTTAAATTCGAGACGTGGAAAGTGTTATGTACAGCCGCGAGTTGTTGAGGTAACTCAAGTCGGTAAGCTACTGGTCCGACACGATCAATAATCTTGAATGGTCCAATATACCTTGGATTTAATTTCCCTCGTTTACCAAATCGAACAACGCCTTTCCAAGGTGCAACTTTAAGCATGACCATCTCTCCAATTTCAAATTCTATATCTTTTCTTTTAATGTCAGCGTAGCTCTTTTGTCGACTTTGGGCGGTTTTCAACCGTTGTTGAATTTGGATGATCTTCTCGGTAGTTTCTTGTATAATCTCTGGACCCGTAATCTGTCTATCCCCCACTTCACTCCAACAAATCGGAGACCTACACTTTCTACCATAAAGTGCTTCAAACGGCGCCATCTTAATGCTTGAATGGTAGCTGTTGTTGTAGGAAAATTCTGCTAACGGTAGATGTCGATCCCAACTGTTTCCGAAATCAATAACACATGCTCGTAGCATGTCTTCAAGTGTTTGTATCGTCCTTTTGCTCTGCCCATAAGTTCGTGGGTGATAGGCAGTACTCATGTCTAGACGAGTTCCTAATGCTTGCTGTAATGTCTGCCAGAATCTTGAAATAAATCTGCCATCCCTATCAGAGATAATAGAGATTGGTATTCCATGTCTGGAGACGACTTCCTTCAAATACAGTCGTGCTAACTTCTCCATCTTGTCATCTTCTCTTATTGGCAGGAAGTGTGCTGATTTGGTGAGACGATCAACTATTACCCAAATAGTATCAAAACCACTTGCAGTCCTTGGCAATTTAGTGATGAAATCCATGGTAATGTTTTCCCATTTCCATTCTGGGATTTCGGGTTGTTGAAGTAGACCTGATGGTTTCTGATGCTCAGATTTGACCTTAGAACACGTCAAACATTCTCCTACGTATTTAGCAACATCGGCTTTCATACCTGGCCACCAAAAATGTTTCTTGAGATCCTTGTACATCTTCCCCGTTCCAGGATGTATTGAGTATCTGGTTTTATGAGCTTCTCTAAGTACCATTTCTCTCATATCTCCAAATTTTGGTACCCAAATCCTTTCAGCCCTATACCGGGTTCCGTCTTCCCGAATATTAAGATGCTGCTCCGATCCTTTGGGTATTTCATCCTTTAAATTTCCCTCTTTTAAAACTCCTTGTTGCGCCTCCTTTATTTGAGTAGTAAGGTTATTGTGAATCATTATATTCATAGATTTTACTCGAATGGGTTCTCTGTCCTTCCTGCTCAAGGCGTCGGCTACCACATTTGCCTTCCCCGGGTGGTAACGAATCTCAAAGTCGTAATCATTCAACAATTCAATCCACCTACGCTGCCTCATATTCAGTTGTTTCTGATTAAATATGTGTTGAAGACTTTTGTGGTCGGTATATATAATACTTTTGACCCCATATAAGTAGTGCCTCCAAGTCTTTAATGCAAAAACAACCGCGCCTAATTCCAAATCATGCGTCGTATAATTTTGCTCGTGAATCTTCAATTGTCTAGACGCATAAGCAATCACCTTCGTTCGTTGCATTAATACACAACCGAGACCTTGCTTTGATGCGTCACAATAAATCACAAAATCATCATTCCCTTCAGGCAATGACAATATAGGTGCCGTAGTTAGCTTTTTCTTCAATAACTGAAACGCTTTCTCTTGTTCATCCTTCCATTCAAATTTCTTCCCTTTTTGCGTTAATGCAGTCAAGGGTTTTGCTATTCTGGAAAAGTCTTGGATGAACCTTCTGTAGTAACCAGCTAGTCCTAAAAACTGGCGTATGTGTTTCGGAGTTTTCGGGGTTTCCCACTTTTCAACAGTTTCTATCTTTGCCGGATCCACCTTAATACCTTTTTTGTTCACTATGTGACCGAGGAATTGAACTTCTTCCAACCAAAATGCACACTTTGAAAATTTAGCGTACAATTTTTCCTTCCTCAATACTTCTAACACCTTTCTCAAATGTTCACCGTGTTCTTGGTCATTCTTTGAGTAAATAAGTATGTCATCAATGAAAACAATGACAAACTTGTCAAGGTATGGTCCACACACTCGGTTCGAAAGGTCCATGAACACAGCTGGTGCATTAGTTAAACCAAATGGCATGACCATAAACTCGTAATGGCCGTAACGTGTTCTGAAAGCAGTCTTTGGAATATCATCTACTTTCACCCGCATTTGATGATACCCGGAACGTAAGTCAATCTTTGAATAAACAGACGAGCCTTGTAGTTGATCAAATAAGTCGTCGATTCTCGGTAGTGGGTAGCGGTTCTTGATGGTAAGTTTGTTCAACTCTCGGTAGTCGATACACAACCTGAATGTACCATCTTTCTTCTTGACAAACAAAACAGGAGCTCCCCACGGTGATGTGCTTGGTCGAATGAAACCATGCTCTAAAAGTTCTTGTAATTGGCTTTGCAGTTCTTTCATCTCGCTGGGTGCGAGTCTGTAAGGAGCACGAGCTATTGGTGCAGCTCCTGGTACAAGATCTATTTGAAATTCAACGGATCGATGTGGGGGTAATCCCGGTAATTCTTTCGGAAATACATCGGGAAATTCTTTTGCGACGGGAACATCATTGATGCTCTTTTCTTCAGTTTGTACTTTCTCGACGTGTGCAAGAACAGCATAGCAACCTTTTCTTATTAGTTTTTGTGCCTTCAAATTACTAATAAGATGTAGCTTCGTGTTGCCCTTTTCTCCGTACACCATTAAGGGTTTTCCTTTTTCTCGTATAATGCGAATTGCATTTTTGTAACAAACGATCTCTGCTTTCACTTCTTTCAACCAGTCCATACCGATTATCACATCAAAACTCCCTAACTCTACTGGTATCAAGTCAATCTTAAATGTTTCGCTAACCAGTTTTATTTCTCGATTCCGACATATATTATCTGATGAAATTAATTTACCATTTGCTAATTCGAGTAAAAATTTACTATCCAAAGGCATCAATGGACAACTTAATTTAGCACAAAAATCTCTACTCATATAGCTTCTATCCGCACCCGAATCAAATAAAACGTAAGCAGATTTATTGTCAATAAGAAACGTACCCGTAACAACCTCCGGGTCTTCCTGTACCTCTGCCGCATTAATATTGAAAACTCTTCCGCGGCCTTGTCCATTCGTGTTCTCCTGGTTCGGGCAATTTCTAATAATGTGGCCCGGTTTTCCACATTTATAACAAACTACATTGGCATAACTTTCTCCGACACTACTTGCTCCGCCATTACTCGTTCCGACACCATTTGTTCCTTTCGTTCTATTAACCCCTGGTCCGTAGACCTCACACTTCACCGCACTATGACCGTTTCTTTTACACTTGTTGCAAAATTTGGTGCAGAACCCCGAGTGATACTTTTCACACCTTTGGCATAGCTGCTTCTGATTGTTGTTGTTGTTGTTGCGGTTATTATTGTTGTTGGGATGATTGTTGTAGTTGCTGTTGTTGTTGTTGTTGTTGTTGTTGTTGTTGGGCCATTTGTTGTAGTTGCGATTGATGTTGCGATTGTTGGGATAATTGTTGCGATTATTGTTGTAATTGCTGTTTTTGTTGTATTGGTGATTCTTATCACCGTTTTCCTCCCACTTTCTTTTGACTTGCTTCACATTGGCCTCTTCAGCAGTCTGTTCTTTAATTCTTTCTTCAATCTGGTTCACTAGTTTGTGAGCCATTCTACATGCCTGTTGTATGGAGGCGGGCTCGTGTGAACTTATATCTTCTTGGATTCTTTCCGGTAATCCTTTCACAAACGCGTCGATCTTCTCTTCCTCATCTTCGAATGCTCCCGGACACAATAGGCACAATTATGTGAATCGTCTTTCGTACGTGGTAATATCAAATCCTTGGGTTCGTAACCCTCTAAGTTCTGTCTTGAGCTTATTGACCTCGGTTCTGGGACGGTACTTCTCGTTCATCAAGTGCTTGAATGCTGACCACGGTAGTGCGTACGCATCGTCTTGTCCCACTTGCTCAAGATAGGTATTCCACCATGTTAACGCAGAACCTGTGAAGGTATGCGTAGCGTACTTTACTTTGTCCTCTTCAGTACACTTACTTATGGCAAACACCGATTTGACCTTCTCGGTCCACCGTTTCAATCCGATCGGTCCTTCGGTTCCATCAAATTCCAAAGGTTTGCAGGCAGTGAATTCTTTGTAGGTGCATCCTACACGATTTCCTGTACTGCTAGATCCAAGGTTATTGTTGGTATGTAGCGCAGCCTGTACTGCGGCTATGTTTGAAGCTAGAAAAGTACGGAATTCTTCTTCATTCATATTCACGGTGTGTCGAGTAGTCGGTGCCATTTCCTTCAAAATATTCAAATGGGACAAGTTAATCATACAGAATATTAAGAGTAGTTAATAGTATTTCGTAGCATAATATGAACTCATTTATAAAAGATTTTTCTTCATATTAGCGTTTTATAAGTTTAAATTCGGGTAGTACATACCCGTTAAGTTCATACTTAGTAGCTAATATACAATTCAACTACTACAATTCTATATGAAAAACTGATTATAATAATATTTCGCGTTCAAACTTTTATACAATATTTTACAAACTTACAATACCGCTTATTTTACATAAAGCATGAAATATAGCACACAATAACTTTGATACAAGATAGTTGTGAAGATAATTCTAGCTAGTACACAAGTCGTTCAGCAAAGGCAATAAAGACACGTAATTCATACGTCCAGAAACAAGTCATGCATTCTGGTTTTACCAGGACTACTTCCCATCCTTGGTCTTGTGGAACATAACCGTTATGGCCGTTGATAAGACAGCGTGTTGTAACGTCGTCAAAGGGACGAGGGTTACATAATGTCCAACAGTCCCGTAACAATCTAAAAACCTCATTTCTTACCCCAATTACCGACTCCGTCACTTGTGGGAACGTTTTGTTTAATAGTTGTAGGCCGATGTTCTTGTTCTCACTTTGGTGAGAAGCGAACATTACTAATCCGTAAGCATAACATGCTTCTTTATGTTGCATGTTAGCCGCTTTTTCTAAATCATGAAGTCCAATATTCGGATATATTGAGTCAAAATAATTTCTTAACCCATTGCTTTAAATAGCATTTGGGTTCCCCGCAATATATGCGTCAAAGTAAACACATCGTAACTTATGGATTTCCCAATGTGATATCCCCCATTTTTCGAACGAAAGCCTTTTATAAACCAAGGCATTCTTGGAACGTTCTTCGAATGTCTTACAAACTGATCTCGCCTTAAATAGTTGTGCCGAAGAATTCTGACCGACTCTAGACAAGATTTCATCAATCATGTCTCCGGGTAGGTCTCTTAAAATATTGGGTTGTCTATCCATTTTGTGTTTTTATACTGTAAAATAGACAAGAGTTAGATTCATAAAAAAAATACTTATTAATACAAGCAATTTTTACATATATCATAAAGCATAAGCACACTATATTACATATATTACACCACACGAATACAACTATCTTATTCTGACTCGCTTGCTTCTTCTTCTTCGGTTTTGGTTCGTTTTGCCAAGTTTCTAGGGATATATGATGTTCCCCTAATACGAGCCGTCGTTTTCCACATTGGTTTAGAAAAACCTGGTGGTTTAGAGGTTCCCGGGTTATTGTTACAACTTAAGGACTTCGGGGGTTGACGATACATATAAAGTTCATCGGGGTTGGAATTAGATTTCTCTATTTTTATGCCCTTTCCCTTATTATTTTCTTTTGCCTTTTTAAATTCAGTTGGGGTAATTTCTATAACATCATCGGAATTCTCGTCAGAATCCGATTCATTGGAGAATTGGTAATCCTCCCAATATTTTGCTTCCTTAGCGGAAACACCATTGACCATAATTAACCTTGGTCGGTTGGTTGAGGATTTTCTTTTACTTAACCGTTTTATTATTTCCCCCACCGGTTCTATTTCTTCATCCGGTTCCGATTCTTCTTCCGGTTCCGATTCTTCTTCTGGTTCCGACTCTTCTTCCGGTTCCTCTTCGGGAACTTGTGAATCAGTTCACGAATCATTCCAATTTACATTTGACTCTTCATTATTATTAGGTGAGTCAATGGGACTTGTTCTAGAGGTAGACATCTATCACATAATATCAAACGCGTTAAGAGATTAATATATCACATAATATTCACATGTTAAAAATATATAGTTTCCAACAAAATTTGTTAAGCAATCATTTTTCAAGTAAACACGGTCGAAGTCCAGACTCACTAATGCATCCTAACAAACTCGGTAAGGCACACTAATGCAAAATTCTGGTTCTCTAAGACCAACGCTCGGATACCAACTGAAATGTCCCGTTCTTATTGATTAAAAACGTTCCATATTAATTGATTTCGTTGCGAGGTTTTGACCCCTATATGAGACGTTTTTCAAAGACTGCATTCATTTTTAAAACAAACCATAACATTTATTTCATAAATAAAGGTTTAAAAAGCTTTACGTAGATTATCAAATAATGATAATCTAAAATATCATGTTTACACACGACCATTACATAATGGTTTACAATACAAATATGATACATCAAAATCAGTTTCTTGAATGCAGTTTTTACACAATATCATACAAACATGGACTCCAAATCTTGTCCTTATTTTAGTATGCAACAGCGGAAGCTCTTAATATTCACCTGAGAATAAACATGCTTTAAACGTCAACAAAAATGTTGGTGAGTTATAGGTTTAACCTATATATATCAAATCATAACAATAGACCACAAGATTTCATATTTCAAAACACATCCCATACATAGAAATAAAAATCATTCATATGGTGAACACCTGGTAACCGACATTAACAAGATGCATATATAAGAATATCCCCATCATTTCGGGACACCCTTCGGATATGATATAAATTTCGAAGTACTAAAGCATCCGGTACTTTGGATGGGGTTTGTTAGGCCCAATAGATCTATCTTTAGGATTCGCGTCAATTAGGGTGTCTGTTCCCTAATTCTTAGATTACCAGACTTAATAAAAAGGGGCATATTCGATTTCGATAATTCAACCATAGAATGTAGTTTCACGTACTTGTGTCTATTTTGTAAATCATTTATAAAACCTGCATGTATTCTCATCCCAAAAATATTAGATTTTAAAAGTGGGACTATAACTCACTTTCACAGATTTTTACTTCGTTGGGAAGTAAGACTTGGCCACTGGTTGATTCACGAACCTATAACAATATATACATATATATCAAAGTATGTTCAAAATATATTTACAACACTTTTAATATATTTTGAAGTTTTAAGTTTATTAAGTCAGCTGTCCTCGTTAGTAACCTACAACTAGTTGTCCACAGTTAGATGTACAGAAATAAATCGATAAATATTATCTTGAATCAATCCACGACCCAGTGTATACGTATCTCAGTATTGATCACAACTCAAACTATATATATTTTGGAATCAACCTCAACCCTGTATAGCTAACTCCAACATTCACATATAGAGTGTCTATAGTTGTTCCGAAATATATATAGATGTGTCGACATGATAGGTCGAAACATTGTATACGTGTCTATGGTATCTCAAGATTACATAATATACAATACAAGTTGATTAAGTTATGGTTGGAATAGATTTGTTACCAATTTTCACGTAGCTAAAATGAGAAAAATTATCCAATCTTGTTTTACTCATAACTTCTTCATTTTAAATCCGTTTTGAGTGAATCAAATTGCTATGGTTTCATATTGAACTCTATTTTATGAATGTAAACAGAAAAAGTATAGGTTTATAGTCGGAAAAATAAGTTACAAGTCGTTTTTGTAAAGGTAGTCATTTCAGTCGAAAGAACGACGTCTAGATGACCATTTTAGAAAACATACTTCCACTTTGAGTTTAACCATAATTTTTGGATATAGTTTCATGTTCATAATAAAAATCATTTTCTCAGAATAACAACTTTTAAATCAAAGTTTATCATAGTTTTTAATTAACTAACCCAAAACAGCCCGAGGTGTTACTACGACGGCGTAAATCCGGTTTTACGGTGTTTTTCGTGTTTCCAGGTTTTAAATCATTAAGTTAGCATATCATATAGATATAGAACATGTGTTTAGTTAATTTTGAAAGTCAAGTTAGAAGGATTAACTTTTGTTTGCGAACAAGTTTAGAATTAACTAAACTATGTTCTAGTGATTACGAGTTTAAACCTTCGAATAAGATAGTTTTATATATATGAATCGAATGATGTTATGAACATCATTACTACCTCAAGTTTAGTAGGTAAAACTATTGGAAAAATACGTTCATAATAGTGTGTGTGTGTTGAGAGAGAATTTGAAAGAGAATTGGAAGTGAAATGGAGTGAATGATGAGTGGTAATTGGTGAGTGGTGAGTGGGGTTAAAAGGAGTTCTAGTTAGGTGACTAGATCATGGTAGAAGTTAAAATTGATTAGTCATACATGACATAATCAAGAGTGGAATCCCATGCTAGTTCCTATTGGTATATACCCATAGTAAGTACGTTTTGAAGCTGTGTATAATACGGGTAAGAATAATACTAGAATTCTTGATGAAAGAAAAGAATGGGAAAGTAACTATAACCATTTTCGTTAAGTATGAGTGTTTTGATATATGTCTTGAAGTCTTCAAAAAGTATTTTAATACTTCTAAATACACTACATGTATATACATTTTAACTGAGTCGTTAAGTCATCGTTAGTTGTTACATGTAAGTGTTGTTTTGAAACCTTTAAGTTAACGATCTCAATTAATGTTGTTAACCCATTGTTTATTATATCTAATGAGATATTAAATTATTATATTATCATGATATTATGATATATTAATATATCTTAATATGATATATATACATTTAAATGTCGTTACAACGATAATCGTTACATATATGTCTCGTTTCGAAATCCTTAAGTTAGTAGTCTTGTTTATATGTATATAACTCATTGTTAATATACTTATGGAGATACTTACTTATCATAATCTCATGTTAACCATATGTATATCCATATATATATATCGTCATGTCGTTTTTACAAGTTTTAACGTTCGTGAATCGCCGGTCAACTTGGGTGGTCAATTGTCTATATGAAACATATTTCAATTAATCAAGTCTTAACAAGTTTGATTGCTTAACATGTTGGAAACATTTAATCATGTAAATATCATTCTCAATTAATATATATAAACATGGAAAAGTTCGGGTCACTACATTATGAACATGAAACTATATCCAAAAATCATGGTTAAACTCAAAGTGGAAGTATGTTTTTCAAAATGGTCATCAAGACGTCGTTCTTTCGACTGAAATGACTACCTCTTACAAAAACGACTTGTAACTTATATTTCCGACTATAAACCTATACTTTTTCTGTTGAGATTCATAAAATAGAGTTCAATATGAAACCATAGCAATTTGATTCACTCAAAACGGATTTAAAACGAAGAAGTTATGGGTAAAACAAGATTGGATAATTTTTCTTGTTGTAGCTACATGAAAATTGGTAACAAATCTATATTAATCATATCCTAGCTAACTTATATTGTATTATACATATATTCTACAATATTATGTAATCTTGGGATACCATAGACACTGTAACAA